>NC_053130.1:34794073-34951573 GCF_010015445.1 Perca fluviatilis | reverse complement strand
AAACAAACTTTGATAAGCCACATGCTTTATCGGAATTGTTTTTTCAAACATGTTTCAGTTTGACAAGAGAGAAGACTTCAAGGATGAAGACTAACTGGTGTGTTCATGTGACATACGTAGACTGAACCTGGGTAGCTGGCGTGAGCAGCTAGAGTCACCGTTACTGTCATTTGGGTTATGCAAACTCTCAAAAAAGAATTTATGGAATCACAAACTGAGCATCTGTTGAGTTATATACTCAAATAGTTGAATATGAGTGCAGAACCCTAACCCTAAACTCTGTCAGAACCATCAGCCTCTATTCAACCTCCCTCCTGCTCACTAGAATACATGCCTTTGTATCTCTAAAATTACAACTGAATCAATTTATTCTGAAGGTCAAAAAGTATTGTGGTATTCAAAATAGTTTTACTGTGGAGGACAAATAGACTTACCCTTTCTTTATTTGACAGCTTCAGGAAGACGCTGAACAATTGAAATCCTCAAAACCCTTTGGTAGTTTACTGTATCTCTCTGCTCCTTTCAGTATGTCTTTTATATGATAACATAATGTAACATTTGAGTCATGTCCTTGTTATTGTGGACATTCATTCCCTGCTTTTGCCTCAACATGCATGTGAACTCTTGGCCTCTCTGTTCATGCAGTATTGTTCTTGACAACAATACAATGTAGCTAACGGCCAGGGGTTAACTTTGTTGTGCAAGCTTTCCCCAGGGGAGCTATTTCTCTCTTGCCACCTACATCTATACCTCACTAATTCATGACCTGTCTATAAATGCTTTGTTAGTAACAATGCCACCCCCAGAGCTACTGGCTTAAAGATCAGAGAAAGAAGCACTGTCATTCGCAAATGTCTTTTGACAAACACACATAATTACAGGAATTAGCCTGCTATTTTGTCATTAGCCTTCACTTTCAATGAGCCAATAATGAAAAGAGAAACAAGAGTCAGAGACAAAGACGGATGTCTTTATAGGATTTCAAGACACTTTCTCCCCCCACCTCTTAGCCCACACATTCAATTTGCTGTTTTATTAATATTATTAATGTAGTCAAGCTTGAAGCTTTGAAGTTGAGTTTTTTCTTCTGATTGGTATTGTGTGAGCACTGATGGCTCAGCTCAGGGGAAGTCAGAGCCATTTCAAATGCACTTTGTTAGTGGTGTGATGAAAATGGCAGCTCGCCTTTTTAAAGCCGTATATTTGCGAGCGTGATTACGGGGTGTGTGTTCAAATAAATGAAGCCGAAACAATGACACACAATCAGCACTTCATAAACCAGCGAAAGGCCATGGACAGATTAATAAGTGCCTTGCACGCACGCATGCATGCAAGCATACACACACACACACACACACACACACACACACACACACACACACACACACACACACACACACACACACACACACACACACACACACACACACGTACATGTAGAGGTCTTTTGGAATTACAGATATATGTGACACATTAGACAAGATTTTGTCCGGGACCGTTCTGTTTCCCAATGAGCAGGAGAAAGCAGTGATCTCACCATGTAATTTACTGTTGATTTGTGTTTGCACAAATGGAGCCTGATGTCTTTCAACATTAATAGGGGTAATATTTACCCTCTCCTTGTCCTGACAGGCCGTGGCAGCGAGGAACAGTTAGCTTCGTGAAGAAAGAGAGAGAGACAAGGTACGCTAACAGTTGGAAAGTTGAAGTATCCGTCGTACTGCTGCTCTCGTTGAGCCTGTTAATGTGACAGTAATAACAGTGCAGTAATGGGGGACTATAAATAGCAATGAAGTTGTCAGGGATGGTTTTATGTGAACTGAATGGAGATTGTAAGCTTACACTTTAAGATGCACTCACTGATTTCATCCCCAGCTCACAGATAGTTTTAATATTGACACTGTTTGCACATTCAAAAGCAAACTTAAGTAAATATGTAGAAGATATTATACATTATAAGTATGTGTGTTTGTGTCTAATTCCTACTTTGCCTGAACATGGCTTTGCAGGGACTTGCTGTGTGGGCACTAACTGAATATGAGACAATGAGCACAGACTTGCCCCCCCCTCCTACAAAGGAGCAAGACTCCCAGACTGAAAGAGACACAAAATGTCATGGCTTTAATTTTGCATCTCATTGTGCTAGTTTTGAGTCTCTTTGTTTTAGATATGCTTTCCTTTGTGATCATTTTGCGTCTCTTCCAGGTAGTTTTGGCATCTCTTTGTGGTCTTTTGCATTTCTTTGTAGTCATTTGGCGTCTGTGTGATGTTTTGCATCTAATGTGGTAGTTGTACCTCTCTTGGTGGTGGTTTTGAGTCGCTTTGCTGTGATGTTGTGTCTCTTTGAGGCGGTGTTGCATCTTTGCAGTCAATTTGCATCTCAGTGTGCTTGTTTTATGTCACTTTCTGGTGGTTTTGTGTCTTTGGGACCATTTTGCATCTTTGCAGCCATTTTGCATCTCAGTGTGGTAGTTTTGTATCTGTTGGTAGTAGCTTTGCATCGTTTTGTGGTAGTTTTGAGTCTCTGTGATCATTGTGTCTCTTTGTAGTCCTTTTGCATCCCTTTGTATTCGTTTCGCATCTCTTTGTGGTCTTTTACATTTCTTTGTAATCCTTTGGTGTGTATATATTGTTGTAGTGCATCTCTGTGCGGGGTTTTGTGTCTTTGTGGCTGTTTTGCATGTTTGCACTCATTTTGCATCTCAGCATGGTCATGTATATCTTTACAATAAAAGGCCCTTTTTGTTGATACAGTATCTACTAAAGTGCAAATGAAACTGGTGTTTGCCAGTTGACTTTTGTCCCTTTTGACTGCTCAGCCAGATGCTGATGCTCATGAAGGGAAGGCATGACTATATTTCTATATTTCGTTTTGCATCAAGGCCACAACTTGCGGCTTTAAATGTTTCCTTCTTTCATAATTCCTAATCTCTCAGGTCAGTACAAACATGCTGTAGGAAAGCTAGTTCAGGTTTCCATAAATTCATCAGCACCACCTTTCCTTTCTAATCTGTTTCTTTAAGTCCTGTGACCTTTCATCATGCTCCCTTCACTGTCTGATCTTCATGTAACGCTATTACATCCAACACAACAGACTGAATCAGAGGGCTGAAGAGGTTTGAATGCTAAAACTTTATTGAAAAACCCTAAGTAACCTTGAGTAACATGTGATTGTGGCTGGTTACGCTTAGCATGGAAGCACGTGCTGGATCGCATTCTCCACCACCTTCTCTATTCCGCAGAAGAAGACACTGTAAAAGAAGAAAGGGAAGAAAAAAAGAGAAAGAGAGTGAGAGAGACATTATAGAAGACAATGTGAATTCATATTTTGGTTAATGTATCAATTTTATTCTACTGTATACTGTCACGCTTGTGACTGTCTGTTTGTCAGTGTTTCCTGTTTTATTTGTTAGTAGTCTGTTTTGCCCCTAGTCTTGTCTAGTTTACTTCCTGTTGGTTTTGTTTTCCCGCCTGTATGATTGTCTGCCCTGCCATGATGGCTTTCACCTGTTTGTATCACCTGTCCCTTGTTTGCTCGTTACCTCTGTTCTTTAGTCTCTGTTGTCCCATTGTCTCGTTATGTTGCTGTGCGGTCTGTTTTGTTCCTGAGGTCCTTGTCGTGGATTCCTTGATTTATGGATTATTGCTCCCAGTAAGTGTTGCCTGTCATAAATTAATCTCTTTAAACTGCATTTGGGTCCAAGCCTTGCTTCCCTTCGCACCAGTCCTGACATAGACGAGGATGTTTAACAGCACAGTCTCCTATAACACACTTAGATGATTACTAAGGAATCCATCCTAATATGCAATGACTATATGACTATAATATTGAAATCTGTGTGGGCTGACAAGCCAAATTAACACAAATAATTCCAAAGATAATAAATTACTCTGGAACTAAAGTTGTTTTGTGCTGCCCTCTAGTGGCTAGATAGTCCATGACATGTAGTCTAGCACAGTAGTACAGGGAATTACAGCCCAGCTGTGTTCTTCAGTTCTTCTAAAGGTCTACATTTCCATCAACCATGTTCTGTTTGTGGTCCTGCAAACCCAACTTTACCACCCAAAAACAACATACTGAACCATGTTTTATCACCTTGGTACTTCATGACCTTTTTATAATTTTATGACAACTACTTACACTTGATGTTGTACTGATGACATGTTCAGTGTTGTAATGTAACAAAGTACTGTACTGAAGTACTACTGAAGTCCGGAAACTTTTACTTTTACTCCACTACATTTGCTAAATAAAATGTATACTTTTCCTCCACTACATTTCCCCTCAGCATCTTCGTTGCTACAAAATAAAATCAGAAGGAATATATTTGGCGAATCATTGCTCCTAGATTGCAAGTTAATGCACGCTCCATTCCAGTTGGTGACCTGATGCTGTTTGTTGCCAAGTGGCAAAAAAAAAACAACAAACTGAAGAAGAGGAGGAAGCATAATGACTCATAGTGTTATGGAAACACCTGCTGCAGGCCCTGCCGCCATGGTAACATACGATGAACACCCCGACGACAGTGGCCATGAAGTTCTTAATCAAATTTTTTTTTTTACTAATAATTAAGTACATTAAATATCAGAAAAGTACAGTAAATATCACATACTTTAAAGCTTTAGTGTGTAACTTTTTGATATTAATAAATGTCCGTTACATTCATGCCATTGCCAAATGAGTTGCTACAAAGCTGATTAAGACCATCAGCTCCACACAGCTCTCTCTGGATCTCTCAGTAGGACTTTGTTCAGAAGATTGGGGCGTCCGGGGACTTTACTGCACAGAAACTGAAGTGAAGATAATGACCTCTTCTGAAAACTCCATCATGTTTTTTACTCCTCCGTCTCCTCCTTGGCTACTAGTATCACAGAAGGCTTGTATCATGTGGACGCGCCGACAGTGTTGTTATCATTACTTAGAATTCCTCATGGGGGAGACAGAAACTACGCGCTATAGCTTTAAGATTTTTACATGACTTTTAAGTGATATTCTAAAAGGTGACTTTAACTTCTACCGAAGTCATTTTCTGGTAAGATACTTGTACTTTTACTCAAGCTTTGCTTTCAAGTACTTTATACAAGACTGGATATGAGCTGTAAAACAAACACCCCAGGACTCCTCTCTCAAACTCTCTCACTCACCTTTCACACTGCTGTCTTCTATGGAATGCCATTTGATTCAATATTAATTGAATGAATTAATACATTAATAAATAAATATGCCTATGAAATACATCCTAAAATAAATTAATAAATCAAAAAATGAGGAAATACATATATTATAAATATATAAATAAATGCAGTCAATATAGTTAAAGGTGCTCTAAGCGATATTGGGTGACGTTACTTCTTGTTGACGTTCGAAGTATTGTCAAACAAAACGAGGCTAGCTCGCCCCTCCCTTTCGTGCTTCTGCACACTAACCCCCCCCAACCCCTACCCCCAAATCCTTCTTGTCGGTTATTGGCTGGAATGCTGTTTGTTATGTTTGGTAGTGCAGGTTGGCACAGTTTGTTTTTGTTGCTGTTTGTGGAGCCTGGGTCAAGTGCTACGTAATACCAGCTATAGATAGTGAGGAGATGTTTTTACAGTGTGTTCAGGGGACAGACAGCTAGCAGATAGTGAGGAGATGTTTTTACAGTGTGTTCAGGGGACAGGTAGCTAGCAGATAGTGAGGAGATGTTTTTTACAGTGTGTTCAGGGGACAGGCAGCTAGCAGATAGTGAGGAGATGTTTTTTACAGTGTGTTCAGGGGACAGACAGCTAGCAGATAGTGAGGAGATGTGACAAAAAATGTTTTAGCCTAAAAAATGCGTGATCTCTTAGAGCACCTTTTAAATGAATAAATAGGTTTTACTTTTATTTATTTTGGGGCGCTTTTATTTCATAATGTCACATTCATTTATTTCCCTGTCTAATTATTACCACTTGTTATATACAAATGAAGGGGCGTGGCTATCTAAAAAGAATCTGCTAAATATAACTAAAAGTAAAAGCTATTTATTTATTGAACTACTTTATATATTGACTCATTTATATATTTATATTCATATTTATTTATATATTTATTGCCTCAATTATTTATTTCAGGATGTATTTCAAAGGCAAATGTATTTATTTATTTAATATGGAATAGGATGGCAATCCATAGTCTCCAGGCAACAAATTACATCACGAGATGTCAGAATGAGACTTCACCATCCCTCCGTAATGTAGTCAGACAGTCATAATACCAATCTGAGCCTGTCAGAGGCAATAGTAAGCTCTTTTCGTTCTGTAGCATGTAATACTGCATGTAATACATATCAGAATCACAGCTCAAAATGTACTCTACCAAATGGTTGTCATAAAAGCATTATATATTATTAGCCAATATCACTAAAACCATTTATTTATATCCAATTGTCTTGGAGAATTTACAAGATATTACTGTGAAGGTTCCACTCTGTAAACATGGCTGCCATCTGACAGCCATGTTTACAGAAAAATCAAACTTACACCTTGTTGTCTTTTCCCCTCTGCAGCTCCACCTTGGATGCACCGTACTTGGGTCTCAAGGGGTTAAGGATGTGGTTGTTCCACCGAAACTTCACCTCTGTAGCATCACCGACGTCCACCTCTGCGTCGATCAGCACCTCATAGGTCCGTCCAGGCTTCATTGTACCACTGGACACAATCCCAACAGATCCCAATCAAAACACACTTTAAAAAGTGTTGTTCACTATATCAATATGTTGCAATAATAGAATACTTCATGTAACAAAAGTATTAAAGGCATTGCACTTTCAATGCAGTTACTACATACCCATACTATACAGTAACAATCCAACTACTTTTCCTTTTGTGGTCAACCACTCCAGGAGACCAAATGTCTGTGTCATAATATATATGCTTTTTTATTGGTTTCATCTGGTTTGTGTATCACTCTTTACTGTGAAATTTGATCCGTGAGAACTAAAGGCCAAAAGGCAAAATGCAAGGTGCTGAACTGGATTTGGAATTTTCCACATCCGGTTAGTTCAAAGTAGATTTTAAAGGAACAGTTCACCAGTTGCTCAATCTAAAGTTTGGTGTGAGTGGCCCAGTGTTGGAGATCAACCTTAGAGATGTAACTGCTTGGCACAAAATCCAGAAATCATGACCCAGTACTGAGCAGTTAAATATAGGAACTATTTTCTTATATACGGATGGTGGGTGTAGTTCGGTAGCAGGAAAACACTGGGCAACTCGCACCAAAACAATCTAGATTGACATTTAGCACTACAGGCAAGAGGAAATGTATGTATTTTTGATTTTGAGATAAACTGTCTCTTTAACAACAAAATCAAATCTCTAAATACGTCTTATTATTTAATACATTATTCTGTCAGCCCTCGGTTCTTGAGGCAAAAGGCTTCCAGTCCATTGGTGGGATCTTAAATAGTCTATATCGACGACTTTTCACTTCTGTGATTGTTCAGGTGCCGTCGGAAATTCCGCCAGATGTCCGTCCCTTCCTCTGTCTCTGTGTTGGCGTTCTAACCTCCGGTGGATTTGTGAGGACTATGGTTAACTGCTCCTCAGATCTCTGCAGGGTAAATCCAGACAGCTAGCTAGACTATCTGTCCAATCTGAGTTTTCTGTTGCACGACTAAAACTACTTTTGAACGTCCACATGTTCCACCAAAACAAGTTCCTTCCTGAGACTATTTAACAGAGGCACCGTGGCTCCGTCCGGTGTTTAGCATTGCCCAACATGATTGTGATTGGTTTAAAGAAATGCCAATAAACCAGAGCACGTTTTTCTCCCATCCCGGAAGCGCTGTGGAGGTAGAGCTGGCAATGCGAGACTAAGTCTTGAATGCCTCCTCTCTAAAAACACTGCAACAAAACAGAGACATTTCGAAGCCTGGACTTTGGGATTACCGCTTACCATCACCTTGGCTTATCTGGAAAATCTACATGTGGTTACAGTAATAGGGAGGAGGCAAGAGTGGAGCCAATCAAACAGATGTGCTGCGTACTGCATTCCTGTTTGACCCTCTCTCCCAGTCACACACTGGTTTACAGCCCATTCCAGGATGGTGTCACCTTCCCTTCAAGTCGTTCCTCCACAGAGGAATTCTTTTTCCTGCAGTGGTAAAGTGAAAGTTTACAAACGTGTAGCGTAAAAATTGAGTACGAAAATTGTACTCAAGTAAAAGTACTGTTACTTCAGAATAATATGACTCAAGAAGTAAAAGTAGTCATCCAAATAATTACTTGAGTAAGAGTAAAAAAGTACTTGGTGAAAAAACTACTCAAGTACTGAGTAACTGTTGAGTAACTTCTGATTTATTTTTTAACACAAGCATTCAATCAGACAGACAAAAATACTAAATAATCATCTTTAGGCAAATTATAGTTCATCCAATCAAGTAAATAAATTAAAATTAATTAATTAATTACAAAATAGCTTAAATTAAAATAATCCAGGTAAATTCAAGTACTTAAAAAAAATAAAATCAATAAAATAATAATACATAAAAAATAAATAAGCACAAGTAACACAAATTTCCAAACCTTTTATACTTTTTTTTTTTTACCAGGCTCTGCAGGCAGAACTAGAACAAGGTAATGGAGCTTACTAAGGTAAACAAGCTTTCATTATGAGGCCAGAGGCCTGGACTACGAAGCAAGATTTGGCGTTAACGAGGTAACTTCAGGTTCAGTCGGTTTATTGGGTATATTTATATTACGTATCGGCTATTTCTTGGCTTCTTGAGCCGTGTGTAATGTGCACAGAGGTTTGAATTATGTTTTTTTATATTTTTTATTTGCTCTCACGATCGCTTCAACTGCCAGGGATGCAACTGAAATAATAGGCTAAAGCAACTACAGTTTATGGAAAGTACAAGTGTAAATATGGTCAGATCTTGTGCCTGACTGATGGGGATAAGTGATATAAGCGTTGTGATGTAACCTACGCCTCTACAGCGTCAGCTATTTATTTTTTTTGCCAGCTGTCCTCCTGTTTTAGGAAGCAGAGACTGTATTGCGCTTTGCCTGTAAAACCGTGTCTGTGTTCTTCATATTTATGTAGAATTATAGTTTGCTCTTCTTATGTAAAATATGTGGCTATTGGTCATGTTGTGCAAACATCGCCTCTTTTATGTGAACACGCGCCACTAGATTGGGAAACCCTGATGGTTGATTGAACTAGTTGTTAACCAGCGTCGTGACACAGCTTGCGGGACCGCGGTTGTTAGGTTAGGTGAAGCCGGGTAAGAAATAATAAATCCAGGACATGTTGATCTGGCCTCTGCCGACGGTTGATTCTGACATTGTCATTTTTGTTTTGCTGCGGCTGTAAAGCTAACCTGTCCCGCCGCTGAGATTGAGTATGGTCACGTGACCAGACTGCACAACTACGTTTGATTGGTGAAACGCAGTCACGTGGTAGAGCCTTTAGCGGAAGTCTCTCTCTCTGTCAAAATAAAACATTAAAATGAGGCATACGCGGGGGGATAATACAATGACGCGTAGAATACCAAAGAGGTAAAAAGAAAAGTAACGAGCTCGTTGTAGCCTAATGTAGCGGAGTAAGAGTACAGTTTCTTCTTCACAAATCTACTCAAGTAAAAGTAAAAAGTATAGTGATTTAAAACTACTCCTAGAAGTATAATTCTTTCAAAAACTTACTCAAGTAAATGTAACGGAGTAAATGTAACTCGTTACTACCCACCTCTGATGATCAGATGTCCCTTTCTGGGTGTCTGGACTTTTATTTGTATAGGGAACAGTTTGTAGCATGGCACTATGTCACACATCACAGCGTTGATAACCTAAGCTAATTTGCAATTCATGTCCCTAGATGGACAATTTGTAAACTACAATAAACAGAAGATTGCTATAGATGGATCAGGCATGCAGTTGTGTTGCAAGAGAGGAAATAAGGTGTGATGTGGATGAGAACTTGTGACCAAATGCAAAAGACAGGGTTGAGTAGTACTGTTGTATTTCTGTATATGTGCTGTCCTATATACACATATGTATATACTACATATGGTTTTGAATTGCATTACATTACTTTAATTACTTTAGTTTCATTGTGTGCATTCATTACTCTATGCAAAAGTCTATTGAAGCATATTGGAGAATTTCTAAATTAACGTCTGTGGTATATACTGTTAGGTAGCACAAGCCATCATTATATAAAGTCCTTGTGTAATGAGTGGTTCTGTTGGGAGACACATGTCAGCATTCTGGTACAAGAGCTGATTCTGAGATGTGTATCAGGTGTTTTGGTTAAAACATCAGTGCATTTGGAAAGTGAGGTTAGCTAATGTTCTGAGCTGCATGTCGGTATAGTGAACAGTTCTAAAAAACTGAACTCACAAAGAAATGTGTGTTACCAATTGTAAAAATAAATAACACCCTAATCAACAAAGGGAAGTGTAAACCCCTCGACAAAAGAGGCAGGCCCACCTCAGCAACTTTACCCCAGTCAGTGATGACACATGGACTAAAACCCCTTGGTGTGTTCCACAGAATTTAATTCAATTTTATTTATAGTGTCAAATCACGACAGGAGTTGTCTCAGGACACTTTAAAGATAAAGTAGGTCCAGACCACACTCTATTCTTTACAAAGACCCAACTTTGTTATAATGTTCTTACCTATGAAGCTTGTACTCCTTGGTGCTGTCATTGTCTCCAGCGAGTGCCACATACATGTAGCCTGGGTTAGGCCAGCTGGGACCATCTAGGGTTACCTTCACTTTGTAGCTGTAACCTAGAAATGGAAAGCAATAGTAGGAAATCACATTATTTCACCTTCGCTTTGGCATAATGTCATAACATCTTGATACATGCATCATTTTCCATGGGTGGGGAGAATCAAAGAGCACAGGGAGAAGATATTAAGTCTACCTGCTATCTACATATTGTGGTTAGAGTAAATAACTTGGAAATCAACTTCATATTGAGAATTAATGAAATAGGCGGCCAATGACAGGCTTTATCCCAACAGTCTACATCCGGTCAGACTACTCCTTCATTGACAAAACTCTTGACAAGACTCGATCTAAAAGGATATAATATGCTTAGTGGAGTGGAAAATGGTACCAGCTCATAGACAGTTTTGCATGTTATCCTTATGTTGTGGCCAGCGCTCTGTTCTCCTCCGCCATCTGCTGGGGGAGCAGCAGCAGAGCCAGCGACACAAACACACTGAACAAACTGATCAGGAAGGCTGGCTCTGTTATTGGCTGCAAACAGGAGACATTTGAAGCTGTGGTGGAGAGGAGGTCACTAAACAAACTGTTATCTATCATGGATAACCCCGACCAGCCTCTCCACCCCCCCACACTGGTCCAAATACGGAGGACTTTCTCCAAGAGTTGTTGTCTTGTCTTGTATATACATTTGTACATTCTTTCCTTTGTATTTTTTATCTTTATTTTTTGGATATTTGTTTGTATTCTATCCTATTTATTATTTACTATTTCTTGTACATTCTGTTTGTGTGCTGTAAGTCTATTTTGTTGCTGTAGCATGGAAATTTCCCATATCTATCTATCTATCTATCTATCTATCTATCTATCTATCTATCTATCTATCTATCTATCTATCTATCTATCTATCTATCTATCTTCTACTGAGCTGAAAGTATGAAAAACAAAAAAACTGGAGATACCAATTTTTCTCTGGACAGTAATCATATGAAAATGTTTCAGTGGTTCTTCACAGTAAAATCTAAAGTTCAGTTTAGAGTTCTTACAACCTATTGATAGGTTTGGTATGTGTGCATGCAAATGTTTGAATGTATCTTATATATTCTAAGGAGTTTCTAGAGACCAGTCAGTTTAAGATGATATGGTCTCATAGTGAAGCCTAGCTTAGAATGTGTGAATCTATTATGAGTTTGGGTACAACTTTCACACAGAGGAATCGGAGCCAGGAATGTGGGAATCTATTAGGAGCATCGGCCATAAAAGGTGTAGTTTAAGAGTAAAACTTGTGTGCTGAAATAGATGTCTCATGCTGTGTAAGCACAAAAAGAGTTTAAAAGGTATTCACTATGATGTACATGTGGTTCATCCTTGGGCAGACGTGTCTGTATGCTCATGGTTGTCCCAGTGTCATGAGAGTTTGTTCACTGTTTGAATAAAGCTGCACTTGATTTGTAATCATCGGACTGGTCGTCATCTCTGAGGTCTCCCTACATCATTTCTGAATCATCACCCGATATCACCTATGTGTAAGTAAGTAAGTCACAGGCAGGGTACTTACGGCCGAAGGGCTCTGAACTGCCCGTGTTGAGGAAGTACTTTGTCTCTGAAATGCCATCAGTCACAGTGAACCTGTCAGCATAGTAGCCCATCAGAGGACATGTGTCGTCTCCACAGGGGAAACACTTTCCCTGTGGAGACAAGGACATGGTGAGGTGTGAAAAATGTGAGTCTTTGTCTGTCAATGAATAGTCAGGGAAAAGTGACAACACAAAAAGATTTTTCCCCCTATACGTCTTTAAAATGTTGCAGATTGTCACCTTATAAATATGAAGGTGGAGAATGGCACTGGTTTTGCAATAAGTTACTGTGTGGGAACAGGCTGACTTTGTGGCTGTCAGCTATGGCGGCAGGAATAACACCAGAGAGCGTTTACGAGGTGAACGACAAGGAGGTGCTGTCATCTCTCAACAGGGACATAGTCATATGAGGTCATGCCCGGCGCTCCCCCGGCCTCCTTTGATCGGGACATGAGTCCAAAGCAGGGATAAACTGTCATTACCGCCAACAGCTGCAGATACAAGCCCTCCCCATGGAAGACATGAGGGAAGCCCATTTACATCGCCCCATCAGCTGCAACAAAAATCCAATTTTGCCGAATCAACTTCTAAAACCAAATAAATGGTTCACAGCCATATCAGTGTCATACAGCAACAGGTGGCAGTCCCATACATATGCTGGGATGGTGGAGATATGGGCCCCTTCTCCTTCTGAGTCACTTTTTGAATTGAGGACATAAGATGCCTCCCACATCCCTCGTCTGTGGCCCATACCACCACAAGCTTTGCTGGGATCATTTGAGCTGCTCGAGACACTATTTTTATGTACAAATCCAGCTAACTTTACACTATACTTTCTGTTATTCACTAACTTCCGTTTGAATCCATTGACCCAAATTAATTTCAGGAGTTTTGTATGGTGACTTCTTACTAAATGTCTGTTTACACCAGCATTTATAACAGCATAATAATAATCATTTCAGTGGAATCGCTGCAATTTTTGGATTCTCTTAGTGCAGATCTTTCACATAGAGTTCAACTTTGGTGAACTATGACATGCTTTTGACAAACTGCAAACCATCTTGACAGTTCTGACCTTTGAACCAGAGAGTCCAAATTGAAAGCTTTAATATTAGCTGTGTTGCACCATCCAATTTGATATAACCCTGTTATGTTGGAGTAGGATGTGGCATGGTTGGACCTTAGTAACCAGACAGGAGCTGGCTAACCGAGACAGTTAGTGGGCAAACTAGCTTTGCTTGCTTTTGTGACTGGCTACTCCTAGCATGTATCCAGCTAAACAGCATGTTATTGGTTAGCTTCCCAGCCACAGTAGCTCTCCAAGTAGCCCTGCATGCAGTCACCGTGGTTCCAGCACCACCTGTTTCACAAGGACACACGGATGGATTTCGCTGTGACACTTTTTGGTCTGACCAGGCACTAAGGCTAGATCTGAAAAACATGATGTCCTTTTGCCTTTCCTAACAACCTTTTCTCGCCTTTGAAGAAACATGTCATGAGGTGCAGTATGTAGGCGACATGAACTCAAATACTGCACAAGTTAGAGGTACTTGTGCTTTATTGAAGTATTTGTATACCTCTACACTACGTTTTAGAAGGAAAGAGTTTGCCTACTGTACAAAACATCAACTTTCAATTTGGTGCATTCGTATAGGCCTAAAGATGCTCTATAACAAAAGATGATGCAGTACAAGGTGCACCAATGCCTATGGCAAAGGCCTATGTGCCCCCCCCCCTATCCCCCCCACCTCATTTGAAAGTTTTGTCAACGTCAAGTATAATGTATTTATATTTTCTTTTGCTAACTTTAGATATTTACACAGTTGACGGACATATTTAGGATTTACCTTTTTCTCCCATCCAAGAACCAGACCTTCCTCCACAGTACTGCAGAGGAAGGTCTGGCAATGCGAGACTAGAAAGAATGTAATGTTGAAGACAGAGAGAGAAGAGGATAGAGAGAGTGGTAGCAGGGTATGGAAAGCAGAGAGACTCAGAAAAGGAGGGTAAGAGAAAGAATTTCCCTTTACTTGAACGTTTCATGATCATTTTAGCCGTTTCTGTATTTCCAGATTGTAGTGTGGATCATTGATTGATTTATTATCATGTACTACAGCTTGACAGATCATTTAAGCTACTGCCCACTGGCATGGTTTTAAAGCTAATGTTATCCAATTTTTGCTCACCAAATAAATGCACATATTTAGATGAAGGAAATAACATGGCTATAACTTAAATGCTTCCAGGTCAACTCATTCAGTTATTTAAAAAGACTTTGAACATGCACCAACCAAACAAGATATCTAAGTCTGTAGAATGCACAATTAACTAATGTCTCATCATTTCTATCTTGCAACGAAATAAACACTTGGACAGGCACTAGTGGAACTTTAAAACTCTTAGTTAAAACCAAAGACTTACAGCAGCAAAACTGTCCTTGTTAGAACAGGGGTATGCTACAAAGCCTTGGCGCTTAATAATGCTCTCGCTGTAGTACTCGTAGGCTCGGGCATGGTTGCAGGCATCAAACTTCTTGGTACCTGGCAAAAGGAACAAGTGATGACAGGGAAGAGGAGAAGAAGTGAGAGGCACATTAAAAGAGGAGGAGCAATCAGTGAAGAGATGTGAATGTAGATTTGAGTCTTGTATTTCAGATAGCTGAGTAGGAACTCATGACCGTCTGACCGCAGTCATTATGGCTGAGAAAGATCTGGGTGTTTAGGAGACTGAAAAGCCGTCAACTGAGAGAGAGAATAACATTAAAATGTATTGAAATGTCCTCTTACAATTTTGAATGAAATCAAAATATATTTAGGAAGAAGTTACACTTTTGAAATTCAGTACCAGTAAAACACGAATAAGGAGAATCTTACAGTCAGAAGATTGTGTGAACATTGACTATGTTTACATGCACACCAATATTCCACTATTATTCCGAATAGGACAATATTCCAAATTTGATACAGGTCATGTAAACAGCATATTCCAGTTGGATATTCAGAATAAGGCCTTTTTCCGAATATAGCATTTTCTGATTAAGACATCATGTGGGATATTCTGGTAGTTTTCTGGTTTTAGAAGCCTTCTCTGGACATGTATACAACGCATTCGGAATATGCGTCTCAATCAAGGTTTTTACTTGCCTGTTTACGGCTTTTGGTCAGCTCTGTGCGTTGCTATGGTTACTGTACACAAACCAACCAGCCAACAGTTTGCAAAGCTGCAGACCCGATAAGGAGAAACACAGCTACTTTTAAACTTTATCAAAGACTTAGATATCTACGGTGTATTACATTCACCATAGAAAAAAAAATCGTAATTACGAGATCCTGATCCTTATGAGATAATTTTAAACACCTGGAAGGCGGTTAGTTGTCAGTAGGCCACGGCTCAGTGATCAACTGTACCACCGGGAGGTAACATTATATTCAGCTGGGTTAAGTTAGCGTGATACCTCTTATGTAACTTTATAGATAGTATTAGTTAATGGACATATCTGTTCAACTGAACTGATCCTGCAGAAACACTACAATGTCCAACAGGTCAGAATGGGCTTTCCGCCAGAACAACCGCAAAAGTCTAGAGGGGGGGGGGGGGGAGGGGGAAAAAAAAAAAAAAAAAAAAAAAAAAAAAGGGGAAGGGAATAGCATCTCCCAATGTCTCAAACCCAAACCAAAATAAAAACGGATTAAACTAAACAGGTGAGACGTGTGTTGTAATGAATCAACTGTAATACCTAGTGTGACCAGCAGAGGGTGTCTAGGTATATGACCATGGTGTATGTTGGTATTAAGGGAGACGAAGAAGAGTAGCTACAAGCTCGGTTTTGGTGATGTTGGTACTTACAACACACAGAGATGGGAGGTAACGAAGTACAAATACTTCGTTACTGTACTTAAGTAGATTTTTCGGATATTTCTACTTTACTATTTATTTTTGTGGCGACTTTTTACTTTTACTCCTTACATTTTAACATGAATATCGGTACTTTCTACTCCTTACATTTTAAAAATTGGCTCGTTACTTTAGTTTTGTACAAGAGGTCGTAATGTCGGAGAATAAGCGCCCGGACACACGCTCACACCGCGAAGTTAGCTAGGTTTCCACGTTGCTTGTAAAGCATCAAAAGAGAGAAGTTGTCTCTGTCCGTGTTTTACAGACACACCTGGAAAGTTGGCGAAGTTGGAAACCAGCATCAGTTTTAAATAAGGTTCTAGTCCTCACTAACAAGTTTCAAATAATTTCACTGGAGTTACCGTTATTATTTTTCACGTGATCAATACCGAATTCAATCTAAATGGATGGGAATATACTGTAGGCTACGTTGCATGTAACGAACTACAAGACGACTCGACCGATTCGGCTGCATTCATTTGCGGCAAATAATTGCAGCTTGATGGCGGTAACGTTAGCACTAGCAGTATGGACGGCGACATGATTGAAAATGAAGAAAACCGAGATCCCAGAGATTAGGCAGACAAGCAGCAAGACATTCCCAATCATCCCTGGCCTTATCTGAGAGAGATGTTTGAGATAGGCTAGGAGGCGTCAAGTATGACTCCTGTCCAATGTGCTGTGTAACTCTTAAAGTATGGGGAACTTCTTACAGTAATTAATCTATGTTTAGTAATTCATATTGTATCCTTTATTTTCTTTCTATATTTGAGCACACCCACATACATGTAGATTCCTTTAAATGTTAAGGGGAAGATTAAAAAAAGAGAAACTGGATCTGTGAATTCTCACAGAATCACAATTGAATTCATATCTTGCTACTCAGTCAGAATCTTATTAAGCTGGAGTCCCAGTCTCTGTCACCATAATCATATATGTGATGTTTGGCATACATTCATTTAAAATGTAGACAATGGCATATAAAGAGCCTGGTTTTTATGTCCACTGAAGTTTCTCATCTTGCACTCTAGTAACGTGTGTGGTCCAGGTAGCTTTGCATAAAAAGTGGTTGTCATTCGCAAGGCTACTTTTACTTTTATACTTTAAGTACATTTCAAAGCCTGTACTTTGTTACTTTTACTTAAGTAAAGAAGTTAAATCAGTACTTCTACTTTTACCAGAGTATTTTTTAAGTATCTGTACTTCTACTTAAGTACAGGAAGTGAGTACTTTTGCCATCTCTGACAACACATGACGTAGGCCTGTTTGCTTCCATGGCATCAGCTAGCCTGAAAGTTTCACACAAGAGAGCTGTTTTCTGTTGTTGTGAAAATGCATTCATCTCATAATTACGAGATCTTTTCTCATAATTACAAGATCCTGATCTCGCAATTACAAGATCTTTTCTCAAAATTACGAGATCAGGATCTCGTAATTACGAGATAAGGTGTCTACATTTTTTTTTCTATGGTGAATGTAATACGCTTCTGTAGATATCAACAGGTTTTTGGATATGTTCACACATCACTACACCAACCTTTTCAAGAAGCTGGTTGAAGGAATGAAAGAGTAGGGTTGGGTATCGTTTGGTTTTTTTTTCGATTCCGGTGCTAAATCGATACTTTTAAAACGGTGCCGGTGCCTGAACCGGTACTTTTCAATAAAGTTAAAAAAAAAAGAAGAAGAAAAAAAATAAGGGTAGTAAACAACAGTCAGTGACTTGTTTATTGCTAAGGCCATGGTCAAAATTAAAGATTTAATAATAATGTAATAACTATAACAATAACAATAACTTATTTCACCAGTAAATTGCTGTTGAACCCCAGATGGGAAAAGGGTATTTTACAATTACTGTGAATGCACCACGAGGCTACCTGTTTTAAGTGAATGCACCGTCTGTGTTGTTTAATTCCGACAACGGCAGCTACGAGTGAACGCACCGTCTGTGTTGTTTAATTCCGACAACGGCAGCTGCGAGTGAACGCACCGTCTGTGTTGTTTAATTCCGACAACGGCAACTGCAAGTGAACGCACCGTCTGTGTTGTTTAATTCCGACCATATAAACATAGTACTACTAGTACTACTAGTACTACTACTGTATATCTATGAATTGCGACAGCGGCAGCTGCTGCTGCGCTGCTGAGCAGACTGTTACATCCTGTTGAAGTCCTCCTCAGTGAAATCCAGTCACACTTTACACTGTTTAACGTTAGCTGTCAGCATTTTACCGGTGTTAAATCCAGCTGCTAGCTAAAGGTAGGCTAACGTTACATGCTGTCAGGTGTAGTGTAAAGTCAAGCACCGAAATGAGGCACCGAAACTTTCGTTCTTATTCGGTCTCGTTACTACCGTTTACGTCGGCACCGGTTCCCTATTGGAACCGAGTTTCGGTACCCAACCCTATGAAAGAGGGACGCTGTGTTCACATGGTCGAACAAGTCTGCCACCACTGGTAAACTTAGAAAAAATCATGGAAATGTTAGTGGAATATTCACTTTCATTAGCAATGTAAACAGCTTAGAAGAATATTGTCTTTTTCGGAATAGGGGCAAAAAAAGGAATATTATGTGCATGTAAACGTGGTCAGTGTCAGGGAGAGACAGACGGAGAAAGAGGTCACAGCCTCTGTTGTTTTCTGTTCCAGAATAGGGCAAACACCAGGCGCTCCAAGACCTCCAGCTATGCAGCCCTGGCTCCGACTCTCCCTCTCTTATCTATAGGATCAAAAGTGGCAGATGTAGCTGTGCCAACACCCCCCCTAACCCAGGCATGGCACCAATGTTGCTACTTGAGCCTCGCTACTCAGCGGCACATTTCAAAAGAAGGCCGTCGTCATCCATATTAGAAAATATTTGCTCAGATAGGTCCAGCGGGAATAACTCCTGCCTGGGGTTTCTTTACGATTTTTCCATTGGGACAACTCCAATATTCCACAGGGCGTCTGCATCGTAAGTTGCATGGTTGAAAACTTAGGATGTATGAGTCATTGTGTTATGTATAGGAGGGGTGCTGTGACAGAGCTTTTAGACTTAAGAAGACTGGACGTGTAGTGTGTAGAGTATATCAAAAAAGTATATCAAAGGTCACTTTGCAGTCTAATACCACAATATTGGACTCCAATAAAAACCTGCAGTAAATCCTTCCGTCATGAAGGCTTCAATGTTGTTTTCTAGAGGGGTGATGATTCAACGTATGCTCATTTTGGAGGACGTAGTTTGTGATGCTGAATTGTAATTCTATTGTTTTATATTTTAATAGAAACACCTCTTTGTATAATTCAAAACAGTTTAACAGTACCTCCTCCAAAATAATAATGCAGATCCTTATCAGGTCCGTTACCAGAGGCCTGGGAGCCTGAGGGTTCTGCGCAGTATCTTAGCTGTTCCTGGAATTTGCTGGAGCCACTCTCCCAGTTTGGGGGTTAAAGCCCTGAGTGCTCCCACTACCCCTGGAACCACTGTTGCCTTCACTTTCCACATCTTCTCTAGCTCCACCTTGGCCCTTGGTGTCGGCTACCCCATGACTGTGATTCGAACCCCGGTCTCACAGTGATGTTAACCACTGAGCTATATATATATATATATATATATATATATATATATATATACCGTACACAGCACACACACACACTGAACTCAAGTTAAATAATCAGTTCAATGTCATCTCATGAGTTGTAAAAACGTAAAACCAGCTGAGCTATGTGAGTTTGAATTATTGACTGTAAATATTAATGGGCAATGCATCTGGTTCGGCGAAGTGCTGCAAATGCGGAAGTGCCTTAAACCTGCATTCTACCTGAATTCCAGCAGCGGGTGACAAGTGCAGTTGCAAAAGGAGTTTGGTTTCTGTAGAAGTCTATGGCGAAATGACCCACTTCTCACTTGATTTATGACCTCAGTAAACATTTTGATAATGAGTTTATGGTCTCAGTCGCTAGTTTTAAGTCGTCTGCAACACAGAATGATGTTCATTTTTTTAATTATGGTCTCGTTGATTTTAAAATCGGTGATGAAGCAGGCGGTGTTTTAGGGCGGGGCTATGATGTGATGTGATTGCCAGTGAAGGTGTGTAACGTAAAGTAGAGTGTAAGGGCTCCTCCCTCACTCCTCCCTCTCCTCTAAAATCCTCACATCCCAACCAAGACAGCCACGCCCGTAACGGCAAACTCGACGACTCATAGCAGATCTCCACAAACCAATGGGTGACATCACACATGCTCGGTCCATTATTATTATACAGTCTATGGTTTGAATCAAAGAATCAATTCTTTTAAAGCACAGCAAGTTTCCATCTCATGTCATGTGTGTAAAAAACACAGGAGAGTTTTGACTCTCAAACAATGCATGCTAGGCAGTCTGCTAAAGTGCTTGAGAAACTTACTTTGATGAGTTAAATAAACTCATCAATACAAACATTCAAGTGATCATTTCAGTTCAAACCTCTTCAAGTCAGTCAACTCTTCAAAACGCTGCTCTAAGTTACACTTTCTCAGTTAGACCACATGGACATGATACATGGTCAAATAATAGTCAGAATTCTGACAGCAGGTCTATTGAACCATAAGCATTAGACACAACAAGTCAGGGACTGCAGTCCTTGTTTGGGGGGCAGAAAAAATGTGACTACATTCCATTTTGTCTATTAAAATGTGTCAATGTGTGTATTTATCTCACCCTCCCAGATGGCGTCCAGGTCAGAGGGATGGCCTTTATTGGCGGAGCAGCCGGGCATCAGCTCTCCCCCGTTGGGGTAGAAGTCAATGTGGCCCACCGATTGAGACATGCCCAGACCTGAGAGGAGGGAAACAGAAACCTCTTTTTGTACAGAGACAAAAGATTTTAATTTTTTTCAGATTTTACTAACATTTGATAAAGGTGATAAAGCCTCACTTCCCTTATATTCCACTGTATTACACAACTTTTAAAAAATAGCATACAGATGGGAATTTAAAACTGACTTTGTTTTGAAGAGCACTGAATATTGTTTTTAAATAGTTTTTTTCTGTAAGCATTAGAGCTGTCAATCTTCCTCTATAATACTATTCGAATTCCATTTGAGATTTTTTTTAATATTCGAATAATGTTCGAATATTTAATGCTCAATTGCAGCCTGTTAAATATGTTCAACGCTACTCAGGCTTATGCATTGTCAATGCCACTACTATCAATGTTGTTACATGTTCTGTCCACTAGAGGGACTTCTAACATTAGACTGGCCTTGAAGGGGCCTGCACGCAACTTTGTTTATATTCATTTTCCACCACGCGACAAACCATCAGAGAACTCTGGAATGAAACATGATCTAACAAGTGAACCGGCTCTGTTGTAAAGTCTAACGGTGCTCGGTTAGCACAATGACATCATGTTAGGAAGCACAGCCGAAACCATTTGTCATAAACTAGGTAGGTAAGTAACAAACAATGCTAACTGCATTGATAACCAAGCCAAACGGTGCTGTCACTACTATTTTAGTGATTTATAAGCAAATTGATTCCAGCAGATTGTCATGTTACTGAGACTACATCTGTAAGACGATAACATGACGTGGAAGCTAACTGACAGCTGTAGCGGAGCTAACATAAACTTCAGCTTTCTCCATGAAGCTCCCAGCTACGCTAACGTTACCTCCCGAAGCAGTTAGGAAACCAGAACGAGCTAACTATTGATAACATTAGCATTTTGGCTCGGTGGATAGCAATTTTAAAGTCATTTTAAAACTATTTCCCGTCCTCCTTACGATTTCCAGCCGGAGCCTGTCACTCCCCCGTGTACTAACGTTACTCACTATGTAACGTCAGCTCTGTGATGTTTTACTAACATTACTCGGTACTCAGAGATGGGAAGTAACGAAGTACAAATACTTCGTTACTGTAAATTTTTCGGATATTTCTACTTTACTATTTTTTTTTGTGGCGACTTTTTACTTTTACTCCTTACATTTTAACACGAATATCGGTACTTTCTACTCCTTACATTTTAAAAATTGGCTCGTTACTTTAGTTTTGTACAAGAGGTCGTAATGTCGGAGAATAAGCGCCGACAGCGCCAACAACGCGAGCGTGGCTTGCCACAGAAAAAAGTGAGAAAAAGAAAGAGAGACTGCTGTCCGGAGGATAATCAGTTGAGATGGTGTGTGTGCATCCTTGAGAACTGTAAGTCGTATAACTTATGTTGTCAGTTCATTTAAGCCTGTTGTTGTATTGGTCTATAGTCCCTGCACAGTTAAAGTAGGTTAGCTAGTGATTTAGTTGTTTGTGTTCTTCACCTGTTAGCTAGGTTTCACGTTGCTTGTAAAGCATCAAAAGAGAGAAGTTGTCTCTGTCCGTGTTTTACAGACACACCTGGGGGGGGGGGCGAAGTTTGAAACCAGCATCAGCTTTAAAGACAGTCCTAATCTAGTCCTCACTAGCAAGTTTCAAATAATTTCACTGGAGTTACCGTTATTATTTTTCACGTGATCAATACCGAATTCAATCTAATTGGATAGGAATATACTGTAGGCTACGTTGCATGTAATGCACCACTACAAGACGACTCGACAGATTCGGCCGCATTCTGCATTCATTTGCGGCAAATAATTGCAGCTTGATGGTGGTAACGTTAGCACTAGTAGTATGGACGGCGACATGATTGAAAATGAAGAAAACAGAGATCCCAGAGATTAGGCAGACAAGCAGCAAGACATTCCCAATCATCCCTGGCCTTATCTGAGAGAGATGTTTGAGATAGGCTAGGAGGCATCAAGTATGACTCCTGGCCAATGTGCTGTGTAACTCTAAAAGCAGACTGATCTCATGAATTGGCGTATGTATGACACGGCAATTTGTATTCCGTTTTTGCGTGTTATGAAGACGCATAATCGCATTTTTGCGTGTATATCAACGCAAATCGGCCGCCATTGGCCTATATTGCGAGTCCATTTCTGCCGTAGCGAGTGGTATAAAGGAACGGAGGTAGGTGGGGTGGCGGATGAAAACACAGGACTTTCACCTGGGAGAGCCGGGTTCGCGCCTCGCGTGTGGCGATTTTTCGGCCGTTTTTTGCCGTTTTTTGCCGTTTTTGTTTTAATTTTTTGTTTTTAATAAGCCTTACCCAATGTTTCTTTCCTAAACCCAACCATTTGTTGTTGTCGTAAGCGTGTTTTAGTCGTTATTTTCCGTGTTTTTGTCACTGTTTTGTTACTAAAGCCTTTCCCTGTGTTCTTTTCCTAAACTCAACCATTTTTTTTTTCTTGCCAGGCGTGTGACGTTGTTCTCGCGATAGTATCGTCCGCGTTCGCGATAATCGCTAACGGGCGAGGCCACGTGGTGGGTCTGTTTACATCACGCTGTTTGCGTGTATCATTCTATACGGGATAGCTGAAAATGGCGATAGCAAATAACCCGCCATTTGGCGTGGTTTTAGTGAAAGCGTGTATATATTTACGCAAAATGGCCATGTTGCTAAAAGTATGGGGAACTTCTTAATTAATCTATGTTTAGTAATTCATATTGTATCCTTTTATTTTCTTATTTGAGCACACACACATACATGTAGATTCCTTTAAATGTTAAGGGGACGATTAAAAAAAGAGAAACTGGATCTGTGAATTCTCACAGAATCACAATTGAATTCATATCTTGCTACTCAGTCAGAATCTTATTAAGCTGGAGTCCCAGTCTCTGTCACAATAATCATATATGTGATGTTTGGCAGACATCCATTTAAAATGTAGACAATGGCATATAAAGAGCCTGGTTTTTATGTCCACTGAAGTTTCTCATCTTGCACTCTAGTAACGTGTGTGGTCCAGGTAGCTTTGCATAAAAAGTGTTTGTCATTCGCAAGGCTACTTTTACTTTTATACTTTAAGTACATTTCAAAGCCTGTACTTTGTTACTTTTACTTAAGTAAAGAAGTTAAATCAGTACTTCTACTTTTACCAGAGTATTTTTTAACACAAGTATCTGTACTTCTACTTAAGTACGGGAAGTGAGTACTTTTGCCATCTCTGTCGGTACTTAACGTTGTCTTAGACCTCACAAGTCTTAGACCCGTGTGTTTCTCACTCCCGCTGTTATTGTTCATACGGCATGACATGAATCACACATGCGGGTAGGTCAAGGCGAGAAGAGGGAGATTAGCTAACGTTAGCCAACATATTTATAAAAAAAGTCACATTCGAATAGTAATTTCACCATCGAATAGTATTGATTTTTTTACTATTCGAATTATATTCAAATTTCGGTATTCGTTCCAACAGCCCTAGTAAGCATTGTCAATCAATCAATCAGACCTCAATTATATAGCACTTTTCATACATGTAAATGTAGAACAAAGTGCATCATTCAAATTCCACCCCCACCACTTCCCCCACCCCCAAATACACACACACACAAACACACACACACACACACACACACACACAGATATACACACATAACACAATATTCCTCCCCCCAGCCCTATTCACCCACCTACCACTAAATCAACAAAAATAAATTCATTCAAAACAGGAACCCAGCTTATAGATTTGGACTAGAGTTTCAGAAAGAAGAAGTGAAGACAATTTGAGCCAGCCCGTCTCTCTCCCAACACAGGACTTTACCCCAGGAGAATGGTGTTCATGTCCCGTTCTTGTCCCGGGTGTCACTGAAACGTACATTTTGTAACCCCACCCACCATCTTTTCCTCTCGTTCTTGTGTTGCATGTCAGTTAAACGTACGTCCCGACCCAGAGCATTGAAAAGAAAAGCCATGAGTTCTGACCAAGTGCGTCTAAATATGACTTTAAAGGAGATTTTTTACGTCAATAACAAATGCAAAAGGCACCTGACCAAGCGTCACTTTTGACGCGATGGGACTGAGAATGTGTTGTTTGAGCAAGTACTGCCCACTTTGAGGTCAGTCATTGGGATCAACGGTGACATGTACCTAGTTTGGACTTGAAAAGAAGTCCATCAGTGTGAATGACATCAGTCGGGTCTAGTCCTGAACAGAGAGAGAAAGGTGTTCAATCACAGATCACTTTCAGATCCATTTACTGTAGCTCATTTCTAAAAACATTGTTATGAAATAATCAAACATGTTCAGGGACACACAGAATTGTAGAAACTCAGCTGGGCCACATGTGATTTTAGGGGTACCAAATATATTAGTGTGTTACATACCACCAACCCTCCATAGGTTTGGTTCTAGACCAATACACATATAACAATGAACACAAGAATACTCATTCAGTGTTGACCTACATTTTATCTATCACTGCACATGAATAATATCCCCTCTTTGGGGATAAAGATGGGTTTAAAGATATATGAAAATATTTGCCACAGTTAGAGGGGCCAGAGGGGGGGTCAAGGCTTAATATAACGGGGGCACTGGCCACCCTTGCTCCCCAGAACCACCCCTGTCCACAGGGAGTGCCTTACAGATTATTCAATTCAATTTTATTTATAGTATGAAATCATAACAAGAGTTATCTCGAGACACTTTACAGATAGAGTATGTCTAGACCACATGCTATAATTTACAAAGACCCAACAACTCTACAACAATTCCAGTAATTGACTGAAACGTACCGGTCAAAGGTTTAAGAACACCCAAATTTTTTTTGGTTTTTATTGAAATTTTAGCAGTTCAAGTCCAATGAATAGCTTGAAATGGTACAAAGGTAAGTGGTGAACTGCCTGAGGTTAAAAAAAAAAGTAAGGTTTCCCAAAACTGAAAAATAATGTACATTTCAGTATTTTACAAAAAGGCCTTTTTCAGGAAACAAGAAATGTGTTAACAAGCTTCAAGCTTTGAAAGTTGGTGCTACCAATTCCCACAGGTGTTCCAACTTGTCTGGATTACTTACAACCCCCTCTGTTTGTATAAAAGTATTGTTGGAACACACTGTGGTACCGTACCCTCCTGAGCATTATATGAACAGTATTGTACTGCAGAAAGTAGTGCGTTGCTATAAAAATGGCGGGAAAAAAACAATGGAAGAGAGACAGACCATCATAACACTAAAGAATGTTGGTCTTTCCTACAGAGAAATTGCGAAGAAAGTCAAGGTGTCAGTGAGTACAGTATTCTTCACCATCAAAAGGCACTTAGAAACTGGGGGAAACTCTGACAGGAAGAGGTCTGGCAGACCCAAAGCCACAACAGAATCAGAAGACACGTTTCTGAGAGTCAACAGCTTGTGTGATAGGTGGCTCACAGGACAACAGCTTCAAGCTCAGCTTAATAGTGGTCGTAATAAGCAAGTCTCAGTTTCAACTGGAAAGAGAAGACTTGGAGCTGCAGGTTTGATAGGTCGAGTTGCAGCAAGAAAGACATTGCTAAGACGTCAGAATAAGAAAAAGAGGCTTGCCTGGGCCAAGAAACATCGTCAATGGACTACTGGAGACTGGAAGAAGGTGTTATGGACTGATGAATCAAAATTTGAAATCTTCGGTTCATCACGCAGGATTTTTGTACTCCGTTGAGTAGGCGAAAGGATGGTTCCTCAGTGTGTGACATCAACTGTCAAACATGGAGGAGGAAGCGTGATGGTCTGGGGCTGTTTTGCTGGATCCAGGGTCGGTGATTTGTACAGAGTGAAAGGCACCCTGAACCAAAACGGCTACCACAGCATTTTGCAGCGCCATGCAGTACCCTCTGGGATGCGCCTAGTTGGTCAGGGGTTCATCCTACAGCAAGATAATGACCCAAAACATAAGTCCAAGCTATGCCAGAACTACCTTAGCAAAAAAGAACAAGATGGTAAGTTTAAAAACATGGAGTGGCCAGCACAGTCACCAGACTTAAACCCCATTGAGCTGGTTTGGGATGAACTGGACAGAAAAGTGAAAGCAAAGCAACCTACAAGTGCCACACATTTATGGGAACTTCTGCAACAGAGTTGGGAAGAACTTTCTGAAGAATATTTGATTTCCATTGTAGAAAGAATGCCACGAGTGTGTTTAGCTGCTATATTTGCCAAAGGGGGCTACTTTGATGAGTCAAAAATTTAGAATACATTTTGGTTTATAAATTGATTCCATGATTTCTTTTTTAACTTAAATTGTTCATTTGTTCTATTATTTCATTTCAGAGTACAATAAGACATTGAACTGCATGAATTTCAATAAAAACCTGGAAAAATTGGGGTGTTCTAAAACTTTTGACCGGTGGTGTACATTTTGTAACCCCACCCACCATCTTTTCCTCTCGTTCTTGTGTTGCATGTCAGTTAAACGTACGTCCCGACCAAGAGCGTCGAAAAGAAAAGCCAAGAGTTCTGACCAAGCGCGTCCTCTAACAGAGATTTTTTAGAAATTTTAGAATGTGTTGTTTGAGCAAGTACTGCCCACTTTGAGCTCAGTCATTGGGATCAACGGTGACATGTACCTAGTTTGGACTTGAAAGGAAGTCCATCAGTGTGAATGACATCCACAAAGGCGGCGTCGCTGGTGTCCAGGCGTACGGAGGCATCAGTGTCCTGGAAGTAAGGTTCAGTCGGGTCAAGTCCTGAGCAGAGAGAGAAAGGTGTTAAATCACAGATCACCTTCTGATCCTTTTACTGTAGCTCATTTCTAAAAGAAAATTATGAAATAATCAAACATGTTCAGGGACACACAGAATTGTAGAAACTCAGCTGGGCCACGTGTGATTTTAGGGGTACCAAATATATTAAGCACAAGTGTTACATACCACCAACCCTCCATAGGTTTGGTTCTAGACCAATACACATATAACAATGAACACAAGAATACTCATTCAGTGTTGACCTACATTTTATCTATCACTGCACATGAATAATATCCCCTCTTTGGGGATAAAGATGGGTTTAAAGATATATGAAAATATTTGCCACAGTTAGAGGGGCCAGAGGGGGGGTCAAGGCTTAATATAGCAGGGGCACTGGCCACCCTTGCTCCCCAGAACCACCCCTGTCCACAGGGAGTGCCTTACAGATTATTCAATTCAATTCAGTTTTATTTATAGTATGAAATCATAACAAGAGTTATCTCGAGACACTTTACAGATAGAGTAGGTCTAGACCACACTCTATAATTTACAAAGACCCAACAACTCCAGTAATTCCCCAACAGCAAGCATTTAGTGCGACGGTGGCGAGGAAAAACTCCCTTTTAGGGAGAAACCTTGGACAGACCCAGGCTCTTGGTGGGAGGTGTCTGACAGTGCTGGTTGGGGGTTGATGAACAGTGGCAATTATAGTCACAATAAAGATAATGGAACTATGACTAGAAATAGTAGTTGTTGTAGTAGTTCATGGCGTAGCAGGGTGTAGCAGGACATAGCATGATAGCAGTAGTAGCAGGTGTACCTGTGATGCGAGCGAGGCCAGCCGTCCTGCTGCCAGCGTCTCCTGCAGCGTGAGCTCCAAGGCTGTGTCCGATAATATGGAACTTATCACTCGTTTGCTTGAAGTTGGCCTGTGTCATGCAACATGTTACATTCAAACCTTCTTTATCTACCACGCTATCGTACAAACAAAATACAGTATGTCCTTCAACCACAGTGTGAACGTGAGAATATCCTCCCAGCTCCCAGTTGTGTCTGCCCCCCCACCCTGTTGTGTAATACTCACTCGAGGCAGTGATATGAAAACGCTGGAATACTCCTTCATAAGAACCTGACCAACAGTTAGGGGGAAATTCATGTATGCTGTCTTACTTGGAGTCGGATGGAACATAGGTATCAGTTACAGCTTACTTTGTCCACTAGAGACATAGGTCCAGGATGTTTAGCCTAGCTGGCGACAAAGACTGGAAGCAAGGGGAAACTACTATGGAAACTGTTAGCATAGCATAAGATGAAAAAAAGATATCACAGTATCTCTGTACTAGGAATCAGCAGTGGTGGAATGTAACTAAGTACATTTACTCCAGTACTGTCCTTCAGTCCAAATGTTGAGGTACTTGTACTTTACTTGAGTCTTTTCTTTTCATACCACTTTCTACTTCTACTCCGCTACATTTCAGAGATAAATATTGTACTTTAGTTACTCCGCTACATTCATCTGTTACAGCTTTAGTTACTAGTTACTTTACACATTAACATTTCTGCACACAGAACACATGTAGTTTATAAAATCTGATGTTTGATTCTAAAGTAAACTAGTCGACAATATAATGTATTATTAATATATAAGTCCAGCTGAGATGATTAGGCCATTAAACACACAACTGGTTGGATCCTTTACTCTTTCTACAATGGTTTAATACTTTAACTACATTTTCCTGATGATACTTACATAGTTTTACTGAAATAAATTTTTTTAATGCAGTACTTTTACTTGTGACAGAGTAATTTTACAGTGTGGTATTAGTACTTTTACTGAAGTAAAGGATCTGAATACTTCTTCCACCACTGGGGATCAGACAGCAACAAAGCATATTTCCCCAAAATGTCTCTCCCTTCGAGAAGGAATACTCATAGTATAGGCATACCTGCAGTATTCCAGTGACGGTTAATGAGGTGCTGTATTTACCTTGAGGAATGTGATCATGAATGCCACCTGGGCCCCCAGCACCCTGGCGTTATTGGCTGCCTGGACATACTGAGTCTTCACACCTTTCTTCCACTCCACAGCAATGCAGTTCACATTCTCCAACTTCAGCATAACCTGGAAACAGCAACACGGTAGTCAACACTAACTGTATGAAATTTAGAATTAAAGGGTCATTTCACCCAAGTTCCAAAAGCGTATTTTCTTACTTACCTGTAGACCCAATCCAACACATTCTCACTCCCATCATGTCAAAAAGTGATGCTTGGTCAAGTGCCTTTGGCGTTTGTTATTGACACAAAAAGTCTCTTTAACGTCATATTTAGACGCACTTTGTTGAGACTCTTGGCGTCACTTTTTGACGCTCTGGGTCGGGACATACATTTAACTGGCATGCAGCACAATAACGGGACATGAACCCTGGTCTCCTGTGTTGTTTGACCCATCCACCCCCCCAACCAACTTCTTATGCGGATTTTAGTCTTTCATACTACTCTCTACTGTTGTCTCTCTTAATACTACGTCATCTTACAGCGCCGCAGTCGAGTTGCTGCTCTGCCCGGTGCGTTCCATACCTATGCTGGAGGGATTTTTGCGTCGGTATCTGATGCTGAGAGACGTGACCCACCAAGCGTCAGCATTCTACGAGTTGGGAGTGAGAACGGGTTGGCCCAATAACAATGTTTGTTTCCAATAACCTCCAGCTAGAAAACTCCTGCGGACGAGGAACAACTGGATATACTACATCTAAGATGCATGTTTAATGCTTTCATAGGTCAACACTTTCTCTAACGTTAGCGTGGAGAGCTAATTGACATGAGCAGTGAGATGTTGCTGTTCATTATGCTAGATTTTGGTTAATCAAAGACGCTAGCAAAGCAACACAGTACAGAAAATAAGCACAGCAGTGATGTCAGATAGGTCAGGCCTCCGTGTTTAACTATATGTCTTTAAATGTCACAGTTACAGCTGAACAGAAATAAACTAGTTTGCAGATTTTACATATCAAATCAACTGTCATCTGTATCACAACGTCACAGTTAATATAGTACCTCAAGTAAATGATTAAAGATTTATTCATATATCACTTTCAAAATGAAAGTTATAAGGTGCTTTACATTAAAAGCATTTAGGATGAAACATCAAACAGGCAGGACAGTAACAAACCCAAAAGAACAATAGAATTAACAATAGATGACATTAACAAGAGAACAAAATAATCAGTTAATTAGTTAATTGAAGGAAGGGAACATAAGTGAGTCTTGAGAAGTAGTTTACAATGTCCGTTAGATTGAATGATCTAATAGTGACAGGGAAAACAAAAATTAGGGGCAAAGTTCACATTTTAAGTAACATACCCACAGCTTATTCTTTTATGAAGCCTCTTGATCAAACTATCATTGTGTGTTCTTCACATCTGTCAAAGAGCATCCATGAAGTGTGCCTTCTTACCTTACACATCTCCTGTGGCCAGTCCTCATCGCCTTTTTTCAAATAACCAGGAATGATGAATCGAGTCTTTCTCTTCCCGCCGTAGTTTGATGCATGGATGGTTTGGTCAGTCTTGATCTCCTGACAGTTTCAAAAACAAAGATGAATACACTGAAGCTGAAAGGATAGGTTTACAAGTCTGTCTTAACACAAGACTCACATGCCCGTATGTACATTAAAAGCATTATTGGTTGCTGTAATTGTTCTTAGTGGCCACAAAGAGATCCATTCTTAAAGCAATCTCATCAAAAGTGATCGGTGATAAAATCCACAGCCACAGTTTTGAACAAAACAAAAAGTTCTAGAGTTGATTTGAGGCTTCAGCAGTCCAAGTTAGACAAGCAAAGTCTTTCAAAGTTTTTTTTTTTAAAACCAGAGTCCCTCTTTGTGTTACACACTGTTTGTTGAAGCACAAAGAGGGAATTGTAACTGTGGGTGAAACCCACTTGATTGGTCTGACTGCTGACGCCTCCATCTGAATTTAAGAATGTATCTGTGCTCTGAAAGAGGACTGTGGATTTAGTCCCCCATTACTTACGTTGTCATCGCTATAGAAGGGGATCTCTCTGCAGCCAGTACGAACAAGAGGAGAAATTTCATCCACTAATAGCTATTTCAATGTGAGTATTGTTTTAAGATACACTTGAACAAATGTGAACGTTTTAGTTCGGGGGTCATCAACTACATTTTTCCAAGAGGCGAAATAGTTTTAAGCCGACACTGTAAATAAAATAAATACAATAAAATGAATTTATACCTAACAAGCGTCTCAGAATCCTAAAAAACATGATAAATCCATCATGATAACTAGATTATCTAGTGGGCCAGTGTTTTGCTTTGCTTTGCTGCATGTCATTCCCCCTCTCTCTCCCATTTCATGTCTAAGCTGTTCTATCAAATAAAGGCCTCAAAATGCCTCAAAAAATCTTTTAAAAAAAGAGTTCTGATTGATGGAAAATGCTTGCAGGAAGAAAGGCCTGTTGTCACAACACAGAACACATTTTTTCCTCTTCACATTTTCTGAATTCTTTATTATTCTGCGGGCCAGACAGGAAGCTTTGGCGGGCCGTATGTGGCCACCAGTTGACAATCGCTTAGTTATTTCATGCAGAGTTCACCTCAAATAGGGTGAATTGTCCTAAAGTGGGACACTGCCTAGTCTCACATTGCCAGACCTTCCTCCAAGGCGCTGCGGAGGAGGGTCTGGCTAGTCCACACAGCATTCTGGGATAGGAGAAAAATGTGCTCTGGTTTATTGGTATTTCTTTAAACCAATCACAATCATCTTGGGCGGTGCTAAGCTCCTCACAGAGCCACGGTGCCTCTGGTAAATAGTCTCAGTAAGGAACTTGTTTTGGTGGAACATGTGTACGTTCAAAAGTAGTTTTAGTCGTGCGAGAGAAAACTCAGATTGGACAGATAGTCTAGCTAGCTGTCTGGATTTACCCTGCAGAGACCTGAGGAGCAGTTAACCATAGTCCTCACAAATCCACCGGAGGTTAGAACACCAACACAGAGACAGAGGAAGGGGACGGACATCTGCAAAGAGACATGCATCCGGCAGAATTTCCTGTGGCACTGGCGCAATCCCGGAAGTAGAATGTCGTGAATATAGACTAACGATCGCTGTTTTAGTTGATCCCCACAGTGGACACACACAACAGCTCCTTGTTATCTGTAACCAAGCCAAATTGCCTTGCCTGGTAGTAGCGGTTCTTCTGGGTGAAGAGGAGGAAGCGGGTGCCGATCTGGTCGGGCTGCCAGGGCAGGACGGAGACTGGTCTCTGAGCAGTGCCCCCCCAGGGAGGCAGGTCGTTAAAGCAGCCCAGCTCATTAAAACAGACCTCGGCCGCTGTGGACATGGAGAACACATCACCATCACTCTCTCATATCCAGGGAAACTCACAATGACGCTCATGCAGTTTTGATATGCTAGGAAATAGAATTCTTTTTGAAAGTGTGAATTGTTCTGCGTCAATTTATGGTGCTAATGTCTTCATTTATGTAATGTTATTATTGTTTACAACTTTACGCATATTCAAAACATCACACCTGTTCCAGGATGTTTTTTTAAACGGTTAGTATTTTTCATTCATCATTATGATAAGATATTTAAGGGGGGTTGCACTGGCCAGTTTTGATTATTCCCCCCTGTAAATTACGCCTATGGTACAGCCACACATACACACTAACACAAACCACACACAAATATTAAAAACATAAAACAACTGAATCAGCAAATTTTTCAAAGTCAACCACATTCCTAAACACACCAGGCAAACATCTACAGCCAGATGTGGCTGCCTCCAAGTCAATCAACATCCTTTTAAAGGCGACCAATGAGAGCAGCTTGTTAAGTTTCAGGGATTTCTGTTATTTGTTCCAGGTAGAGGGAGCAGCAGACTTACAACGCCTTTTTCCCCAGCTCAGTTCTAAGCTTTGGAACAGACCGAAGGAAAAGATCCTGGGAACGAAGATTGTAAGTCCCGGTACTATTAGGTTCATCTGACCCATATCCGTGATATAGGTCAGATGAACCTTAAATAAAGGTTGCAAACATTGCATATCGGCAACAGGAAGTCCAAAAGGATTCATCACATTTTCAAGCTTTTTAGGCTGGACATTTGCTACACACAGACCTCTGAACTTATAGTAAAGTTATTTTGCCATTTCAGTAAAACTGAATCCAGAAATTAAAGTCAACTTACCATATGATGTGCCAATAAGGAAGCAAAGCAGACTCCATATGTGTGACATCTGTGAACATAAAGTCCCATTAGAGTGTCTGAATTTGGAGAAGTGAAACAAAGACGTGAACAGGATCATGCTGTGTACTTACCTTCAGGCCAGACAAGAAGGTAGTGAACCAACTCTGCACTATACTTTAAATACCCCAGCCAGATGTCTTTTTGCCCACGTAAGAGTGGGAAACACACAGGTGAAAAACAGACATTTAACAGGTCAAGAGAAGGTCATTTAATAGTTAACGTTTGTGCCTACTTGATGCCTTCATGTGCAGTCCAGAATTCGACGTCTGTAGGAATAATCTTAGTGATCAACACAGCTTAGGTATACAGAGCACACAGTCGGCCTCACAGTGAACCAGCTGATATCAGCACTGTGAAAACAAGGAAAGACAGTGTCAGAGTTTGGATATATAGACGGTACATTCAGCTCTCATTCACCTTCACCAGTTGGAGATTAGAGTTTAGCTACATTTTACCGGAGAAACATTCATGTTTGGGAGGTCATTTCTAAATACACTTAGGAACTACATGGGTATGGAAAATAGTGACTGAATTGTGTAGCACCATAACATTATTGTAACTCTTTTTTAAAATAATTTTTTTCATAGTTTCAACAGAAAAAAAAATAAATGAGCAGAGAAAAAAAATCCCCAGCTCTCCAAACCCATACAGTGCCTTGCGAAAGTATTCGGCCCCCTTGAACTTTTCGACCTTTTGCCACATTTCAGGCCTCAAACATAAAGATATAAAACTGTAATTTTTTGTGAAGAATCAACAACAAGTGGGACACAATCATGAAGTGGAACGAAATGTATTGGATATTTCAAACCTTTTAAACAAATAAAAAACTGAAATATTGGGCGTGCAAAATTATTCAGCCCCCTTAAGTTAATACTTTGTAGCGCCACCTTTTGCTGCGATTACAGCTGTAAGTCGCTTGGGGTATGTCTCTATCAGTTTTGCACATCGAGAGACTGACATTTTTGCCCATTCCTCCTTGCAAAACAGCTCGAGCTCAGTGAGGTTGGATGGAGAGCGTTTGTGAACAGCAGTTTTCAGTTCTTTCCACAGATTCTCGATTGGATTCAGGTCTGGACTTTGACTTGGCCATTCTAACACCTGGATATGTTTATTTGTGAACCATTCCATTGTAGATTTTGCTTTATGTTTTGGATCATTGTCTTGTTGGAAGACAAATCTCCGTCCCAGTCTCAGGTCTTTTGCAGACTCCATCAGGTTTTCTTCCAGAATGGTCCTGTATTTGGCTCCATCCATCTTCCCATCAATTTTAACCATCATCCCTGTCCCTGCTGAAGAAAAGCAGGCCCAAACCATGATGCTGCCACCACCATGTTTGACAGTGGGGATGGTGTGTTCAGGGTGATGAGCTGTGTTGCTTTTACGCCAAACATAACGTTTTGCATTGTTGCCAAAAAGTTTGATTTTGGTTTCATCTGACCACAGCACCTTCTTCCACATGTTTGGTGTGTCTCCCAGGTGGCTTTTGGCAAACTTTAAACAACACTTTTTATGGATATCTTTAAGAAATGGCTTTCTTCTTGCCACTCTTCCATAAAGGCCAGATTTGTGCAGTATACGACTGATTGTTGTCCTATGGACAGAGTCTCCCACCTCAGCTGTAGATCTCTGCAGTTCATCCAGAGTGATCATGGGCCTCTTGGCTGCATCTCTGATCAGTCTTCTCATCGTATGAGCTGAAAGTTTAGAGGGACGGCCGGGTCTTCGTAGATTTGTAGTGGTCTGATACTCCTTCCATTTCAATATTATCGCTTGCACAGTGCTCCTTGGGATGTTTAAAGCTTGGGAAATCTTTTTGTATCCAAATCCGGCTTTAAACTTCTCCACAACAGTATCTCGGACCTGCCTGGTGTGTTCCTTGTTCTTCATGATGCTCTCTGCGCTTTACACGGACCTCTGAGACTATCACAGAGCAGGTGCATTTATACGGAGACTTGATTACACACAGCTGGATTCTATTTATCATCATTAGTCATTTAGGTCAACATTGGATCATTCAGAGATCCTCACTGAACTTCTGGAGAGAGTTTGCTGCACTGAAAGTAAAGGGGCTGAATAATTTTGCACGGCCACTTTTTCAGTTTTTTATTTGTTAAAAAAGTTTGAAATAGCCAATGAATTTCGTTCCACTTCATAATTGGGACGCACTTGTTGTTGATTCTTCACAAAAAATTACAGTTTTATATCTTTATGTTTGAGGCCTGAAATGTGGCAAAAGGTCGAAATGTTCAAGGGGGCCGAATACTTTCGCAAGGCACTGTACATCACCCCCCACTCAAAAAGCAGACACCACAACCACACAGTACACACCTGACTGACTCATCATTTAACCACATTCATAGAGAAGAGAAAAGGTGTGGGTGTAGCAATCAAACTATTTACAACATGTAGAAAAGTTTTCATAGACTTCTGTTTGGACAATAACACCCCCTCTAATTACTCGAAAAAATTCATGCAGCATAGTATCGTGATATTTTCCGTGGCAAGTATGGATCTATTATTATACATGTGTTGGTCAGTTTGTCTAGCCTCGTGAGCCCGTCCTGATCTGGCGAGCTCCAGTTTTCTCCTCTCAGATCAGTCTGGCATCTTGAGATAGAGAACATTTGGAGCCGTTCGCCAAACGACCGACCAATCAGCGTTGGTTTTGAGGCGGGTTTAGGTGTGACGCAACAAGAAGCGACTGTTAGTCTAAACAACGTGGTGGCTTCCACGGATGAGATGAGTGTAGCTATCGCAGCAAGTTAAATCTGAATTATAGGTGGTGATAGACAGATGGTTTATCCAATCAGAAAACCAGTATTTTCGCCCCTTCCCAAAAGTTCTCCAACGGAAAGTTCCCAGATGGATATGCCGAGCAAACGCGAAGCGATCCATCTGGTGGAGTCAGGTTACAGTCTGTCTGCTTGACAATCCCATTTTGAAGCAATACAACTGAAGTGAGATGAACAAACAGAGAAATGTGTCTCTATAGATAAAACAGATGTTGACAAAGTTTCCTTCTGGGGACATCATTTAAGGTTGGGAAAAAAGGTAATAAATTACAATATATCGCAGAATATTGCAAAATGTTTAAAATCGTGACATAAGTATTGTGATGATATCGTATCGTGAGGTCTCTGGTGATTCCCCACCCACAAAGATTGCTAGTAGATCAATCAGTGTACCAAGAACTGGAACAGGTAATGCTTGGTCCTGATAGTTGTAGCAGGACAGTAGATGTTTATTGAGTAAAGAATGATTCAGTATTGCTGGAGTTAAATTAATTTAATTATACTTTAAAGAACAGTTGTCTGTGATTATTTGTGTGTATGATGTAATAACAGCTGGTTGTGTAGGACAGGGCTCAGATTTCACTCCTTCACTGTTCACTTTATAGATGTGGGATTAATTCCTTAAATCAATGAATACCTATATTTTTAAGAGAACATCACCTTTTGAGACTGTACTCACAGTTCTGTTATTGGCCCCTGAGTCCAGGGTGGTGTCCTGTTTATTATTTGTCAATTTGAAACAGATCCATTATTTTATTGATATTGATGAAATATCTTTGATAATTGCTAATAATTTAATCTGTAACCCCCAAATTCCCTACAATCTAGTAGATTGTAGGGAATTTGGGAGTTAAAGAGGAGTAGATTGAATCTACTCGTCTTTTACTCATCTACTTTAAAAGCAAAAACAGTATATTTGGTCAGTGTTTGTCGACACAGCATGAGTTTGTAACGATGACGGGTATGGGCAAGGGTGGAACTTTGGTTTGAGAAGAGGGGGGGTTTCTTACAGTGTAAGCAGCACATAAACATTTATGAAATGCTTTGTATCGCACTATAATGGAATTATAGGTAGATATAAGTGCATTTTTAAGCATTTATTAATATTGTTACACTTGTGTTTTACTTTTTCATCATTCATCTATTTAGAAAGCCACTTAGAGAGCCACAGGGAGATTCACAGTTAACAAATATACACACTTATAAGTGCTTAAAACTATATTATAATGTGTAATAAATCATCTCTTACATGGTTTCATACTTCTTATGAATGCTAATTGGGGGACTTAAGTAAAGTGTTACTTTGTGGATGTATTACAACAGTCATTTGTTTCTCTTCAGTTTTTGGACATTTTGACTATGTCCAATAGATGGCATTAAAGAGCCGGTAGATGTATCAGTGCCTCCTGTTTTATCACTGGACCATGCCATGCTGAAACCTCTGTTTAAGTAGATCCCTGCTACCAATGTCTTGTTTAAAGTGCTGACTTCATTTGTCTTGCTTCATGATGCCAACCTCAGTATGTGATATCATATTCTGCTTTTAAAAGCGTCACCATTAAAGAATGCTGACTGATTTATCATGTATTAAAATCATTCAATATGGCACACCGATTACATTAAATGTGCAAAATGTATATGTATACAATACATTACTGTAAAGTGTTACATTTAGCTTTTTTTAATGTTCACACATGTTTAAATTGATTTCTTTGAGTAAGCAATGATCTGTATGTATCTTACACAATGCTGTTGTTGTGGGTGGTACTGTTACCTCACAACTGTGTCCCATCTGCATCCTGCAAACTAATCTGTGTTCTGAGTATGACAAAATTTACAAAAATGATACACTACAGTTTTGAGTGTGGTGTTGAGATTTAATTGAAAGAGATGCTTAAAGGATCATAATTAAATAAATGCACTGACATAGTGCAGAATAGGAGAGTTGAAGAAAACATGAGGAGTCTTTTCTGACATCATATTTTAAGGGGGTAATGATGTGATGAGCTGGGTAACACTTTAAAATAACCATCATTAATAGATGGTAAATTGATAGTTAATTAGCAAACAGTCATTTTACTGTTAACAAACAACGAAATTATAATTAATAATGTTAACTAATTATTAGAAGAGTGCTGTAAATTAACAGTTTATTATTACACACATTATATCCTTCATATACTATATTAGGTATCTGGTAATGATTAAAAAGTGTTTGTAAACCTTTAGAAACCATTTTTAAAACATCTATACAAATTACATAGATAGATGGACCAGATATTCCTAACACTTAGTTAATGGTTACTAGTTGCTTTGTAAACCGTCTATAAACAGTGTCTGGATGGTTATTATAAAGTTGCAACAGATGACTATAATACCTTGTTAAATAGTTCAAAAATACTTTGTAAACCATCTATAAATATTATCTGGATGGCTATTGTAAAGTTGTGACTGATGTTTTTCGTAGTTAGTTATTGGTTAGTATATATATATATGTATGTATGTATGTATGTGTGTGTGTGTGTGTGTATACATGTATGTCTATATATTTGTAAATATATGTATTTGTATATATATGTGTACTCCACGTTCCAAATTATTATGCAAATGATATTTTCCACAGATTTTTCTAAATAGTCAGTGCAAATGACAGTCAGTATAACTTTTAAGTCACCAACCGTTAGGGTATAAGTCGAATGTCATTGAACAAACCACCAAATGAAAACTTTGGTGAAAACTCAAAATGCACTGTTCCAAATTATTATGCACAACAGAGTTTCAAAGCATTTTTTAGGTTGTAAAGAACTGAAAAGGTTCATTTGCTGAATTTGCAGCATTAGGAGGTCACATTTACTTAAAGGTCCCATGGCATGAAAATTTCACTTTATGAGGTTTTTTAACATTAATATGAGTTCCCCCAGCCTGCCTATGGTCCCCCAGTGGCTAGAAATTGTGATAGGTGTAAACCGGGCCCTGGACTGAATTTCGGGAAAGATACTTCAGATACAGTATTAGGGGACCACTAAGGCCTATATAAAAGAGACTTCAGATACAGTATTAGGGGACCACTAAGGTCTATATAAAAGAGACTTCAGATACAGTATTAGGGGACCACTAAGGCCTATATAAAAGAGACTTCAGATACAGTATTAGGGGACCACTAAGGCCTATATAAAAGAGACTTCAGATACAGTATTAGGGGACCACTAAGGCCTATATAAAAGAGACTTCAGATACAGTATTAGGGGACCACTGAGGTCTATATAAAAGACACTTCAGATACAGTATTAGGGGACCACTAAGGTCTATATAAAAGAGACTTCAGATACAGTATTAGGGGACCACTAAGGTCTATATAAAAGAGACTTCAGATACAGTAATAGGGGACCACTAAGGTCTATATAAAAGAGACTTCAGATACAGTATTAGGGGACCACTAAGGTCTATATAAAAGAGACTTCAGATACAGTATTAGGGGACCACTAAGGCCTATATAAAAGAGACTTCAGATACAGTATTAGGGGACCACTAAGGTCTATATAAAAGAGACTTCAGATACAGTATTAGGGGACCACTAAGGCCTATAAAAAAGAGACTTCAGATACAGTATAAGGGACCACTAAGGTCTATATAAAAGAGACTTCAGATACAGTATTAGGGACCACTAAGGTCTATATAAAAGAGACTTCAGATACAGTATTAGGGACCACTAAGGTCTATATAAAAGAGACTTCAGATACAGTATTAGGGACCACTAAGGTCTATATAAAAGAGACTTCAGATACAGTATTAGGGGACCACTAAGGCCTATATAAAAGAGACTTCAGATACAGTATTAGGGGACCACTAAGGCCTATATAAAAGAGACTTCAGATACAGTATTAGGGGACCACTAAGGCCTATATAAAAGAGACTGCAGATACAGTATTAGGGGACCACTAAGGCCTATATAAAAGAGACTTCAGATACAGTATTAGGGGACCACTAAGGCCTATATAAAAGAGACTTCAGATACAGTATTAGGGGACCACTAAGGCCTATATAAAAGAGACTGCAGATACAGTATTAGGGGACCACTAAGGCCTATATAAAAGAGACTTCAGATACAGTATTAGGGACCACAGACTTCAGATACAGTATTAGGGGACCACTAAGGCCTATATAAAAGAGACTTCAGATACAGTATTAGGGGACCACTAAGGTCTATATAAAAGAGACTTCAGATACAGTATTAGGGGACCACTAAGGTCTATATAAAAGAGACTTCAGATACAGTATTAGGGGACCACTGAGGTCTATATAAAAGAGACTTCAGATACAGTATTAGGGGACCACTGAGGTCTATATAAAAGCATCAAAAGAGCACCATGTCATGGGATCTTTAAATCAAAAGCTATTTCAATCAAACCCATCTTAACAGGGCAAGTTCCTTGTTAACACAGGACCCCTTCCTTGATATCACCTTCACAATTCTTGCGTCCATTGAACTTGTGAGTTCATGGAGAGTTTCTGCTTGAATTTCTTTGCAGGATATCAGAATAGCCTCCCAGAGCTGCTGTTTTAATGCGAACTGCCTCCCACCCTCATAGATCTTTTGCTTGAGGCTGCTCCAAAGGTTCTCAATAGGGTTGAGGTCAGGGGAGGATGGGGGCCACAATGTGGTTGTTCAATGAAATTCGACTTATACCCTAACGGTTGGTGACTTGAAAATTATACTGACTGTCATTTGCATTGACTATTTAGGAAAATCAGTCTATATATTATATATATCATTTGCATAATAATTTGGAACGCGGTGTATATATATATATACAGTATATGTACATATGTTTATAGATAGTTTACAAAGTATTTTTGAACTATTTAACAAGGTATTATAGTCATCTGTTGCAACTTCATAATAACCATCCAGACACTGTTTATAGACGGTTTACAAAGCAACTAGTAACCATTAACTAAGTGTTAGGAATATCTGGTCCATCTATCTATGTAATGTTTATAGATGTTTTAAAAAAGGGTGAGGCTATTTGCACCCCTGGTACAATTAGCAGTGTATGCTATTTGCACCCCTGTGCATTTACAGTACCTTGGCATATATTTACACACAGTTATCCATACTACTCATGTATTACACCTTTTTGGAATATTATCGCCCTGACATTCTTACCCTAACCATAACCATCCCACTCCTCTTGCCTAAACCTAACCAACCCAACCAGAGCAGGCTTATTCATGAGTCTTCCCCTACCACCCTGCAAAAAAAAACTCCAAAACTCCAAACTCCCATACCAAAGGCAAGCACACTAACCACTCACCTCTTTCAGGAAGTTAAACAACTGTTTACCCCTTGATTTCTTCGAGCCTCGGTTGCTAGGTAACCATACTGTATACAAAGAAATAGGTACTAACTAACAAACTAACGGTTGTATGCTTTCAGTGAAGACAGAAAGCGCAACTGTAGTATCCATTTTCCGCTAGAAATTCAATTGTTATAAACTTTAGAGACAAAACTTCCCTAATATGCCAGTTTCTGCGGTCATGGAAGATGAACGTCCGCCATGATTTCGGTGCACGCGAGCAACGTTTTTTTGTTGTTACGTCACAGGGTGTAAATAGCTCAGCTGTGTGGCCGAGGCTATTCGTACCGGGGGTGCAAATAGACACTCCGTTTAAAAAATGGTTTCTAAAGGTTTACAAACATGTTTTAATCATTACCAGATACCTAATATAGTATATGAGATATAATGTGTGTAATAATAAACTGTTCATTTTACAGCACATTATTAATCATAATTTCATTGTTAGTTAACAGTAAAATGACTGTTTGCTAACAGTTAAATGACAATTAACTAAAGATTAATTAACTATCAATTTATCTTCTATTAATGATGGTTATTCAGTCCCTCCAGAAAAACGCGATTATGTGATCGCATAATTCAATGCATAATCAGCCAAAGTCCGCATATTTATGCGGGGGCCGCATTTTTTTCAAATATGCCGCACTTACACCGCATAAATTGCCGATTTCCGTGCAAAATATGCGGGGCTTGCATGATTTCATAATCCCCGCATTTTCCCCTGTTACCATGGGAACGTTATGAAGTGACGTAATTACGCGACGTGAACTTCATCGAAAAGCAGGGTGTTGGCATTGACATATATAAAATGGACCAACAGAGCCCGTTGCTCTGGACGGAGACCAGTGAAGGATATTAGAAGCACATTCCCAATCTTACAGAGACAGAGCGCGTAGGTATATGTAAGGAGATAACATAGACACAGGCTAATTACTGATCACTAACATGCTAGTTAACATTAGTAATTAAACTTAAACAGCTAATGTAAGTCCAAACTGCCTGTGAGCTTCTCCTGTACTATACGGTAATTCCTCTACTGTGTGACAGTAAGTCTCGTGGTTATGACACAATCGTTAGCCTATTGTTATAAAAACGTCTGCTACGGAGCCATAACGTGAGGTACAAGGTAATGGAGCCCTTAATACATTGTTGTGTTTCTTTAGAAATAAATAATGGACAAATAGAGTCTTTAAACGCTTCAGATGTAAAGTTATTCGCTGTCAAAATGTATGCTAGTCAGTGGAATGCTAACGGGAGGTGATGGCTTTGTAACATCAAAATGGCGCCATAGCAGGTTCGAGTTCTGAAGCGAAGCTTACCCCCTTGGGTGTTGGAGGTTGAATTTGACATGTACTTTGAGTCTCTTAAGTTGGTATCCAATAAGAAAGCTATCTTAATATCTGATATTATCTGAAATGTCTTTGTTTAAGTGCTCCTGCTATCTATATTATTAACGATTTTTGTATCTTTTATTTCCCTCTGTTTAGACTTACTTTTATTTTTACTTTCATATTATATTATTTGTATATATTTTTGTATATTATTTGTTTACGTTAAAAAAAAAAAAAAAAATATTTTAAAAAAAAAAAAAAAAAAAAAAAGTTCCTCTTTTTTCCAAAAAAAAATTCATTTTTTTTTTTCTTAAAAAAAAAAAAAACCCCAAAAAAAAGGATTTTTGCCTGAAATAACTGCAAATAAACCTTGCATTTTTCTGGAAGGACTGGTTATTATAAAGTGTTACCTCACCTGTATGTCTCATTTTCAGGAGTCTTTGTTTTAGGACAAAACACCACAGTGATGCTATGCAAAATGCAGGTTGCTCCATGCTGTCATGATATTTGTGCTAAAGTTGATGTGTTCATGTCATTTGTTTTTTTAATGATGTGTGTAGCATTCCCTGCAAGAAGACCAGCAGCTCAGAAACAGAGCGGTCAGATTGGGTAAACAGGCCGGCGGGGGCCAATCTTTGCCAGATGATGCAGTAAGAGTGTTGAGGTTTTCTCTGTGAAGTGTGTTGGGATTTGGACCTGGGTTAATCCCATGTGAAAACAGCCCTGCGTGCACTCTGCTCTCCTGGGCTCCTGGATAAATACCGGCCAATTAGAGGTGTCTGGGATAGGTTTTAGACAAGAGCTGCAGCTACAGCTGGTGGGAGTCTGAGTGAGTGTGTGTGTGTGTGTGTGTGTGTGTGTGTGTGTGTGTGTGTGTGTGTGTGTGTGTGTGTGTGTGTGTGTGTGTGTGTGTGTGTGTGTGTGTGTGTGTGTGTGTGAAAAGTTTATTTTCTGTTCTCTTCATACTGTTTAAGATCACATACATCAAAATATGCTATGTTGTATGCAAACACATTACATTTCTAGGATTTATAACATTCAGTGAATATGACAAAGATAGAGTTAAATTGTCATTTAACATTAAAGCATAAGGCTAGCAATATTCTATTTATTTTTTTTCTTGTCAACAAATCCCTTGTGCAAACCCAAGCCAACAGCGAATGTATCTACTAACAAACATTTTGTGTGTATGTTCTTCCTCTGTGCTGTAAAGCCCCATTGCTATTAAAACACCTCATTTGCCAAACTGTTGCACTGGGTGACATGTTCCTTCATTACCATAAACACACACACTGTAGTTTATTTTTACTCAACCTCACAAATTGTACCCCGTCCTGCTGCCACAACTAAAGAAATTGGACGATTTACATCCAGGAAGTTTGCCACAACCACTACCTGAACTTAACCATACTGTACTTGCCATGCACAGTTACTGTAAGGTGTGCATTTTAAAAACATTGGCACTGCACATTAAAAAGACATTAGTCAGTTAATGTAATCAAGGTGTTTGCAAAATCATCTAATATCGACGTTTCAATGTATAATTGAATACATGTGATCCTGGACATAATGATGATGGCTTGGTCCTTTCCTTCAGTAGGTTGGATTTAGTTTGCATTTGTACTACTACTACTTGAAGTGGCATAAAATGGAAATTTCAACAAAAGATATAATCGCTCCACCTAGTCCTGAGTCTTCCCCAAAGCCTCCTACCAGCTGGACGTGCCTGGAACACCTCCCTAGGGAGGCGCCCAGGGGGCATCATTACTAGATGCTGAACCATCTCAGCCGTCTCCTTTCCACGCAAAGGAGCAGCTCTACTCCAAGTTCCTAACGGATGACTGAGCTTCTCACTGAGCATCTCTAAGGGATACACCAGCCACTCTCCTGAGAAAACTTATTTTGGCCGCTTGTACCCGGAATCTGGTTCTTTCGGTCATGTACCAGCCTTCATGACCATTGGTGTCGGTAGGAATGAAAATTGACCGCCAATCTCCTGCTCACTCGCGAACACGACCCTGAGGTACTTGAAGTCCTTCACTTCGGGAAAAGACGCATTCCCTACCCGGAGTAGGCACTCCATCAGTTTCCCATTGTCTCAGATTTAGAGGTCCTGATCCTCATCCCAGCTGCTTCACACTCGGCTAAGAACCGATCCAGTGAGTGAGCCTTCAGGACCACATCATCTGCAAAAAGCAGCGATGAGATCCCCAGCTCAAACAACCCCATCCCCTCCCCACCTTGACTATGCCTCGATATTCTGTCCATGAATATCACAATCAGGATTGGTGACAAAGTGCAGCCCTGGCGGAGGCCAACCCTCACCTGGAACGAGTCCAATTTACTAACGAGAACCCGGACACAGCTCTCGATTTGGCTGTACAGAGATTGGATAGCCCCAAGATGGGATCCCATACTCCTGCAGCACCTTCCAGGGTGTCTCCGATTGGATCAGGATCCTTGCGAGAGTGAAGAGCTGGTCCGTTGTTCAACGACCAGGACAGAATCCACATTGTTCCAGCCAAACCTTCCTTTCCAGCACCTTGGAGTAGACTTTACCAGGGAGGCTAAGAAGTGTGATACCCTTGAAAACAGGGGAACCACCACCGTGGTCTGCCACTCCTTGGGCACTGTCCCAGACTTCCATGAGGCGTGTCATCCAAGACAGCCCCTCCACACCCAAAGCTTTCAGCATTTCTGGACGGTTGTCATCAGTCCTCGTGGCTTTGCCACTGTGGAGTTGTTTGACTACCTCAGTGACTTCCACCAGGGAAATTGACAACAATTTCCCATCAGCCTTCTGATGCACCTTGGTGGCATCCGAAAGTTTACCGCCCCTTGAGGCACCTAAGACCCTGAGACCACAGCTCCTCACCGCAGCTCCAGCAATGGAAGCTTTGAACATTGCCCACTCTGGTTCAATGCCCCCAACCTCCACAGGGATGCCAGGAAAACTCTGCTGGAGGTGTGAGTTGAAGATCTGTCGGACAGGGGCCTCCTCCAGACGTTCCCAGTTCACCTGCGCTACCCGTTTGGGCTTACCATGTCTGTCATTAGTCTTCCCCCACCCGCTGACCCAACTCACCACTAGGTGGTAATCAGTTAACAGCTCCGTCCCTCTCTTTCATTCAGTGTCGAAAACATGCGGCCTCAGATCAGACGATACAATCACAAAATTGATCATCGACCTTCGGCCTAGGGTGCTCTGGTACCAGGTACACTTATGAGCTTCCTTATGTTTGAACATGGTGTTAGTTATAGACAATCTATGACTAGCACAGAACCGAACACCAGGCTCCAGACAACACAGCCATCAGGTTCATAGGGATACACAAACCTCTCCACGGTGATAAGGTTATGGTTCCCGGAATATTAATCACCTGTATTAATCCACCACTGAAAATAGTCCTCAAATAATATATTTTTTCCTCTCCTGTTCAAGCAACGTTTGCCTAAAACTAAAAAGACCAGACAATCCTCACCAAAATAACATCCATATGGGTTGATTGTGCAATTAGCTTGTACAAACACTATTTACATTTTTTGTTATTCAGCAACCTGTAGTGGCCATAGTAATTATGGCAAGAGCAAATAAGGAAGTCAGGTGATAAAGTATAAAGAGTGACAAAGTCCACGTAGGGAGGGGGGCAGAGTGATGGATGGGACACAGGACTTTCACCCAAGGGACCGCTGTTTGTGTCCTGTATGAAATCAAAAGGCATTTGACATTTTTTGTTAACCAACATAACTACGTAAGTACACGTCATGGACGAAAAAACTTACTAATTTTAAGTTAATCCATGATCTTTTAAACCACGGTGGCTCAGTGGTTAGCACTGTGGCCTCACAGCAAGAAGGTACCAGGTTTGAACCTTGTTTGCCCGGCATTTCTGCATGGAGTTTGCATATTCTCCCCATGTCTGCGTGGGCTTTGTCCCAGTACTCCAGTTTCCCTCACCACTAAAAACATGTTCCCCTCCCTCTCTACCAAGCTGACGTTTAGGTATGCGCATGTGTAGATTTGGGGTGTTATTAAAGAGTTGCATCTTCAATATGAACCAATGGGATTGGGGCTGAGAGCCAGACAGGGCAGAGAAGTTAGAAAGTATTGTATATATAATTCTACATGTGAGACTGACTGACACGTTGTTGGTTTGGGTGTTATGGGATTTTAAGAAAATAAAAAATATAGAATAACAACAGGCTTAAAGGTCCCATGACATGGTACTCTTTGGATGCTTTTATATAGACCTTAGTGGTCCCCTAATACTGTATCTGAAGTCTCTTTTATATAGACCTTAGTGGTCCCCTAATACTGTATCTGAAGTCTCTTTTATATAGACCTTAGTGGTCCACTAATACTGTATCTGAAGTCTCTTTTATATAGACCTTAGTGGTCCACTAATACTGTATCTGAAGTCTCTTTTATATAGACCTTAGTGGTCCCCTAATACTGTATCTGAAGTCTCTTTTATATAGACCTTAGTGGTCCCCTAATACTGTATCTGAAGTCTCTTTTATATAGACCTTAGTGGTCCCCTAATACTGTATCTGAAGTCTCTTTTATATAGACCTTAGTGGTCCCCTAATACTGTATCTGAAGTCTCTTTCCTGAAATTCAGAATTGGTGCAGAATTACAGTCACTAGAGCCAGTCCCACAATGAGCTTTCCTTAGGATGTGCCATTTCTGTGTCTGTAGCTATGAGGAGGAGAGAGGGGGGGCAAGGTGGAGGGTGGGGGTGTGGCCTTGACCAACTGCCACTTTGCTTGTTTGAAAGCCATGATGTCTCTTTCTCATGGGTGGGCCAAATTCTCTGGGCGGGCAAAGCAGAGAAAGGGGAGGTAACATTTCCCCTTATGACATCATAAGGAGAAGATTCCAGATCGGTCCATCTGAGCTTTCATTTTCTCAAAGGCAGAGCAGATACCCAGGGCTCGGTTTACACCTATCACCATTTCTAGCCACTGGGGGACCATAGGCAGGCTGGGGGAACTCATATTAATGTTAAAAAAACCTCATAAAGTGAAATTTGCATTCCATGGGACCTTTAAATTAAAAAAATGTTATGACAACATGATGCAATTAGCTCATAAGAAGGAAAAGAATAATTTTTTTGGTTTCCCACATGTAAAAATAGAAACCAGTCAGTGTGTCTGCCAGTATACCTGCAGTACAGACAAATAGAAGTACAATGTGTGTGCGTGGCATGCATGTTGGAGTTCATTATTTGGATGATGGGGGAGTTCTAAGGCAAACGGGAAATTACATGCAAGACAGCGCAAGCTGGAGGGGCTAGGGAAGAGGACAGAAAAGCTTGGTAGGTTGGGTCTGCACTGCGGCGGCTTACTGTAGGAATGTTAATCCTCCTAATGTATTACAGTTGGAGGAAGAGCAGGACCACAGGCTGAACCGGGCCTTCAGGGCACAAGGAGGAGGGGGAAGGAGACAAAGTGAGAGGAGAAAGATGAGAAGGTGAGGGGAGAGAAGAAAAGGTAGGCATGGAAGGCGGGAAAGGAGAGAGATGGAGAAAATAAGTAGAAGTACACAATACTGTATAAACAGTGGGGTTACTGAGTGTGTGTGTGTGTGTGTGTGTGTGTGTGTGTGTGTGTGTGTGTGTGTGTGTGTGTGTGTGTGTGTGTGTGTGTGTGTGTGTGTGTGTGTGTGTGTGTGTGTGTGTGTGTGTGTGTGTGTGTGTTTTCCACCACCTGGCATATGGACTATATGTTTCCCCAAATCCCTAAAACAGCACTGAGCTTAACAACCTTTTGAAAGAGTCCAGGTCCTGTTTCACTCACAACATTTGAGCTTCAAACATCTCATTTCCTGCATCCTGATAAATTTGTATGCATCTTTTATGTGAAAATGTCTTTTATGTATGTGAAGGAAAACATTTGAAATATTATAACTTTATGGAATATTGCCGTAAGGCATTCTGTATTGTTTTCAAAATGTATTTCTCCTGGAGATCAACTTCTCTCAATTGATGTTATCTCTGCTGAGTCAGCAAACATGTAGGCCTCATTTACTCTTCACTCCTTTGTTATGTCTTTTGTTTGGAGAAGTAGCCTCTTTAAATGTGCATATTTCACCTGTTTACATTAATAATACATTAATTAATTGTAATTAATCAATAAATCCCTGGACAAGATGTAATGCTCATGTGCAAAACATTCTGCACATTCAAAACATATCCCACCCATTTTTGTTCTCTGAGATTTTGAGAATCAAGTCATAGTATTACGAGAACAACATTTTTTTTAATATTACAAGAATCAAGTCTTAGCATTTTGAGAATAAAGTTATAATATAAAGCCACTTAAAGTAATTATGCAATTATGACTACTATATTCTTGAAATATCCCAGTTTTTTTCTAGTTATATTATGACTTAATTCTTGAAATGCCAGAGTATTGTTTTTCCTAACAGTGGGCCTAATCCCACCTTTTGGTTTATCTTTCTCCCTCAAATTTGCAGCAGCTTTCACCGTGTTGACTGCTCCTCCAGCAGCAGCTCTCCCTGCACTATCTATCACTACCTGCTTCTAATTCTTTCTGTTGTATGGCAGATTGAAGCCATTGCTTTTGAGGTTGCATACTGCCACCTGCCTTACTGAAAGCATTGTCTAAGTCATATTTTCAGCGGTTCTTCAAAATAAAAATCCTCTCTGCTACTTAAATTTTTTCATTGGTAAAGGGGACAAATGCATGTGTTCTAAATATTATTAAATATTATATAAATAACATCACTGTTGGATTGTAATTTATGTACGGTTGTAATTTAAGACTTGAAGCTGCAATGAAAGTAGTATTAGTAGTTCTAGCAGCAGAACCAGCACTTATTTCTTGTATTTTGTGAAAACATGAACATGGTCTGATTTTGAAAATTTGGAACAAATTATTTACAGACCATAGCTAAAGTTCTACTCAGATGTCTCAGTCCAAAATGATTAGATCCCATAAATTACCAGTTGACTTTTGTTGTTGTTGACCGCATATCTTCTGTTGCTGATAAAAAGACTGCTTTGTTCTGGATCAAACCCCAAACAAGGTGTGTTCCTTCTGTCCCGTACAGGTGTGCCACCTCGGGCTGTTAGCTGCAGGGAAGGGTTCATTGTGTAGCTGCTGACACCTGCTGTGAGTTGAAGGGCATTGTGTAAATACAGTTACTGATGTACTGGCTAGCTGATATACTGGACCAACACAGAGAAGCACCACTAACTTCTGTTTATTCTGTGCAATCTGTCATTGAGTTTTTTTTAATTTTATTTTTTAAATCAATCTGCTACAGGGATTTCTATTAGAATTGGAACCCTTTATGGCCTTAAAAGTTAAACTGATCAATTTCATAGCATTCAAAAAACCAGCTCCCATGAACAGCACATATTATCCGTTGGTTTCCAGACTGTCCTCCCAATGAAAATCACATTAGCCTTTTGTTAAAATGTAAAAAATATGACATGTTTATGACTGACAAAGACCTCTTGTGGCCATGTGATTTGTGACTTTTGTCTGCCATAAAGGGTTGAGTTTGGGATGGATCAATAATGGAACCCATCGGCTATCAGTCTACCAATATTTCGGTGTAGCCAGTGTACAGTATGTATAAATGTGTATAGTGTTTGGGGCAAACCATCACCATGATAAAGGAACTCTCTTCCAGTGCAACAACCTCTCACAAGAGTCTATGTCAAACGGTTCAGTAGTTATGAAAGTGTCATCACACAAACCATTAGTCTCGCATTACCAGACCTTCCTCCACAGCGCTGAGGAGGAAGGTCTGGCTAGTCCACACAGCATTCCTGACATGCTCTGGTTTTTTGGCATTTCTTTAAACCAATCACAATCGTCATTGCCGGAACTAAGCGCCGGACGGAGAAACGGTGCCTCTGCAAAATAGCCTCGGGAAGGAACTTGTTTTGGTGGAACATGTGTACGTTCAAAGGTTGGACAGATAGTCTAGCTAGCTGTCTGGATTTACCCTGCAGAGATCTGAGGAGTAGTTAACCATAGTCCTCACAAATCCACCGGAGGTTAGAACGCCAACACAGAGACAGAGGAAGGTAACGGATATTCAGCCGAAAAGAAGGACATCCGGGCGGAATTGGAGTGGGCACCGGAGCAATCCCGGAAGTGGAATGTCAAGGATATAGACTACACACACCTAAACCACGCCCGTAGCTGCCAGTAGCTCCTCATAGGATGCTGATCAGTCCCAACCACTGGTGGTTGAAGCCTTACAAGATGGATTTTCATGTCATCATGTGATCCCGCAATTCCTGCGTGATCTCGATATTGCGAGAATTCAGCTGCTGTGCAAGGTAACCAGTTGTTCGCAGAATGAGTCCTTTTACTTTTTATGTTTCTGTTCTTTTAGAGTGTACAGACTTTCACTTGTAACTTACACTTGCACACCGCTGTTCTTGTCTCACTACGGTCCTCGACTACATAATCCTTCAATCCAACTTTTATTATTTTTGGCATAACCCTCTACATAACGGCTGCCTCTGCGTTAGCCTCTGTGGGTCTGCCGCACTCTGGAAGGTTGCTAGGTTGGCACGCATTGCATGAAAAATCCCCCAATCATGTTTCAAAAAAACTAAATGAACATTAATAAAATTCAAGTCCTTTCAAGTCATCTGTCTCAAGTCAAAGTCAAGTCTCAAGTCTTGAATACCAAGTCAAAGTCAAGTCTAGTCATTTATCGATGATGCGGGATCAACAACGTTGAACTTCATCAGGCATCTCAAAACGCATCCAGATAGGTCAGTCACTGGATAATGTGAAAGAGACGTTACATTTAGGCTATATCGTCACAGGTAACAAGATAACCATCGCTAAGTGTTGTGCTAATGCTGGGAACAGCCAAATTGTATCTTTATAGTTGTATCCATATGATGTGACAGACTTAGGTTCATATTTCACCAGGTTGTTGTTAAATAGCAATACGGAAAGTATCAGTTCTCACATGTTTGCACCGCGGCAGGTGTATTAACTTTCAATACAGATGTTTCCCTCAAACTTTGAATGCTGAAAAATGTAATGCATGATGAGGTTGGGCTTTACAGCCAGTTAGTAACACAGACAAACTTTGGTGCAGATACCAAAATGTTGAAAAATACAGTTATGAAATTGAAACAGAGTTCTTAATTTGTGTTGCTTCAGATTGCATTGCAGTAGACCCCATAAAGTTCTCCTAAAACTGATTTTGATTGTGTTAGGGACAGATCAGATGGACAGAGACTTGTGGCAAAAGATTTGGGACTTGACTTGAACTTGCCCCTCAAAGACTTGAGACTTGACTTGGACTTGCCCCTCAAAAACTTGAGACTTGACTTGGACTTGCCCCTCAAAGACTTGAGACTTGACTTGGACTTGCCCCTCAAAGACTTGAGACTTGACTTTGACTTCCAAAAAATGACTTGTGAACATCTCTGGTAGCTGGTGGCAGGAAGCTCTCTAGCGGCCTAAACAACTAGCAACTGCTGCTCGAAGTCATGGAGCTCGTAACCAGCCACTGTAGCCGGCGTCACCTGACCAGCCGGCATCACGTGACCAGCCAATGGTCTCCTGGTTTCGTACGATATCATACGTTTTGGTCTGCATACATTTCCGTACGATATCAGACGACCCATTCATGAGAATGCGTTGATGAAAACAGCTGTGATAAACATTCATGCGGCAAAAAGATTCATTGGTTCATCTTATCTTCTCATCTATGGAACTTCTTCCTAAATCAGGTCTCGCAATAAACTCCCGAGATGTATCCCACTTTAAATAGGTTGAGCAAACAGCTCATAAAAAGTATTACCAAAAGTCACTTTGTTTAGTTAATAACTTTGAAAAGCTTGTATCAGCCAGTTCAATTTTTTTCCTAATCCCCTACCAGGAACAAACAGTAAGAAGAGTCTGCTGAATTACTCCGTCACTCTGTATTTTCAACAGTAATTACCATGAAGGTGTTTTCTGCTTGAGTCCTAATTATATTTATCACATTCCTTGCTTTCTTTTAGTGCGTCTTCTCTGAGACAATAATCTGCCATATCAATGAGGAATAATGAAATGCAAATACTTCCTCAAATGATAACCACATGCTTTATGCAACTATCAGATTTCTGGGCAGAGGTCAGCAGAAATGAGCCACTGAACTGACCCCTTGTGGATAGGAAACACTTAATAGTTCTGAATAATACACACATCATCACCATTTACATATTAGATTTAACAAGGACAATCATGCATAATAAGTTTTTGAGTTAAATCACTTCAATATCCATGCGATTATTGTACCAGCAGAGATTAAAACTGTATGTGTTTCCAAATGGCTGGTCAAAGCTGCTTTGCCACTGCACCATGATTTTATTTTTGTGGCTTGAATTGTTGGTGCATTAAAATACATGAGTCAATCTGCATATTCCATATTCCAGTCTGTTGTCATGAACCACTCCTTCAAAAAGTTAAGCACTGTAATTCGTAAGCATTCCACGTTTTTTTCACTACATCACAACGGCCGCTGTATAAGAACGCGGCTGGCGGTGTAGGGAGGACGTCGGAGGGGGGGATGGGTGGGCGTTAACATACAGGACTTTCAAGCCAGAGAGCGGAGTCTGCTTCCTGGGGAAAACTAAAGCCTTTCACCCAGGAAATGCGTGTTCCTTCGGAGTGTTTTAATCCAAACCACCATCTTTTTCCTAATCTTAGGTAGTCGTTTTGGTGCCTAATTTTAACTTTCGTCGCGGCAAAACGCTCATATTTTGTGGACTAAATTTAACAGTAATGTCCCCCGAAACGATGGACAGCTCACGGTGCTCTGTACCCGGCTCAAAGTCACCTATTTTTGGGTAACTGAACTAAACTATATACCTACTATAACTACTAACTAACAATCAACTGCCGCTCGGCATCATGGAGCTCGTAGCTAGCCGGGACCAGCCGGTGGTCTTCTAATTTCATAGGATATCATACATTTTGGTGTGCATACATTTTCGTACGATATCATACGGACCCGTTCGTGAGAATGCGTTACATATTCAGGACTGTCACCTCTATCTTCAGTAGATAGTTTTGTAATTTTGCTACTAAACAATACGGAAATATGCTTGTTCACTTTGTTTTCCAAGAATGAGATGTACAGATAGCTATCAATCTCATGTCTGTGTGTTAAGAACGGAGCTGCACTCAGGACATGGTTAGCTTAGCTTAGCATAGAGACTGGAAGCAGGGGGAAACAGCTAGCCTGGCTCTGTCCAAACAAACCAACAACTATATTTAATTTAAGGGGGAGCTACACTGTCCTACTCCCAGAAATACTCACTGTATGAGTCCCCAACAAATGCGCTATTTCCTCCGGTTTCAGGAATATTTGATGAAAACTACAGTGATTACTGAGCCCTTTTTATAAAACAATGTATTTGTTTACTGTTTTTAAAGATTTACTTCCAGAAGGAACCACAGGCTGGAGTGTGAGCACTAAAGACAGTGTAGGGAGAGTCAGAAGGTTTTGATTGATTTCGGTCTTTTTCAAGAGATTTGTTGATGATGATAAAAAAAGAAAGAACAATGCTAGTCCTGAGAAAATCTATTCAAACTTCTGTAAATTAGTGTTGGACTAACTATACTGGTTTCCAGACACATATAGGCCACTGGGCCGATATTGCACTTTATGTGAATATTAAAACAAAAATGTAGTATTTCAGCTCTTATAGTTTAGTTTTAACTGAAGGTCTGTAATAGACAGATATAAATAATGTATAAATATTGTGGTATCTACATTACCTGAACACATAGGCGTTATTTATAGGGGGGACGGGGGGTTACAACCCCGCCAATAATCAAAACTGGCCAGTGCAGCCCACCCCAAAAACCTATTATAATTTCCTTTACTTAAATAAAGACATTTGCACTATAAATTGTTGCAGAAAAAAGTCCGCAGAATGCAGAAAATGAAGTGAAAATTTCATTTTGGTCAAAAGTAGCGATCTCAACCCCTCCAGTGTTGAGCTTAAAGTTACACCCTTGTACATCATGCAAATATAGCATGCCGTTTTTGGAATTTGACCAATATCCATACCAAAAATCATACTGTTAATGCTGTAAACAATTAGACATTTGGAATGCACATACTGTAGCCTGAAGATTTACAATTATTTGCATTTCCAAGTGGTTAGCCATGTCCATAATTTGGCCATCTTATAGACTTGTAAGTGGCATGTCATTTTACAGAGAGGCTGTATAGATTTATTTAGGCTTTATGGCTTACATATGATGTTGGATATTGTAGGCACCCTTAAAACTGATTAGTACCTTGCTTTAGCTTATAGCTTTCAGAGAATATGCCTATATGTATGATGGAGTGTCTTTGTATTTCTATGTGTGCATTTTCCTGTTTGCATATATTTGCAAACATGCCTAATATTATACAATTGATCATTATTATACTCAGCTATGTTTTGCATGTATCACCTTACAACTTCAAATAAAATGACGTTTTAAAAAAATACTCCATATCATCCAGTATTTAACGTATTCCTGTTTACATTCAGACTTTGTAAAGAAAAAACAAGAAAAGAAGGAATGAAGTAGACAAGCACTAATTCCTGAAATATGAGGTCCAATTATTACAACCAATTTAACAGACCTGGTGTCCTATGGAAGCATGGACGTTCCTTCACATATTTCCACCTTTGAATTCCTCCATGTGTTGATCTGTCTGTTCGCCTCTCTCTATTCTCTGAGGTAATCGTTAGAACTTCCTCTGCCTCTGTATTTTTTTTCCAGACCACGGCCCGTGCTCTCTCCTCGCTGGCTGCAGTTCTGCCCTGAGTAAACATCAGGGACCGGCACACGGCCCGCCTCCTGTGGAATATTGATTCTTTAGTGTGGCGTGGCAGTGAAGAGCACATACTGTGACCGCTTCACCTCACTCCACAAAATAGGTTTGTGTCTGGTCCACCAGGACAATAGCTGCTGGCGGATCAGCAAGTTGATTTAAAAAAGCTCCTCGCTGACTGTTTTAGAGTTTGCAAAGGCTCTCTCTTTCACCGAGGTTTTGTTTGATGCAATAACACAATGTCAGTGGTGGAGTATTCAGATCCTTTACTAAATTCAAAGTACTAATACCACACTGTAAAAATACTCTCTTTCTTATAGGTTATGTATTTCTCAATCAGAACCAGGATGGAGAGGGCTTTGAGACAGCATTTAGTTTCATGTTGGGTCACTCTTTATTTTACGGCCTAAAATGTAATTATCATTTCTTAAAAGGTCTCCTGAGAGAACTGTGTAATTATGAAGTAATATAGGAAAAATAGAGACCGTTTTTGGGACTTTCGTTTTAATGCAGAATGTTTTTTTCTTTTCAAAATGTTTAATTTCTACATATTCATTATTATACTATATCATCTTATTTTGTCCTGTGCCTTTTCACTATACAACCATATCAATCTGAACTCAAGATCCTCGTACTTACTTCCGCAGAGCAAACTCCATTCACCGATAAAGACTGTGAAATGTAGCTGAAAGCTCTGGGAAATAGATGGTAAGTGTATTATGTTATATTCCATGCAGATAACGTAGCTGGAACTTCCATTTCTGTAAATTCAGTCAGTAGATGGAAGCTCCAAATCACAGCGTTTTGGGTTTTATTTCCAACAACAGTTCATACAATAACATGTTTTGGTCCTTACAATTTAATTTGGAGCTAGTAAGTGGACCTTGACTTTCCAGGTTACAAAATAAATATTAATAGCCAATCTATTTTTTTTTTTTTTCAATTGTGTATTTTGATATGCCAAAACACATTTTAAACTTACTTTTGAATGTTTTAGTCTTTCCATGTCCTCTTTAAAACACTGAAGTTTTTAATATGTGTCACTTATTTATATATGTATGAAAATATGTATAAGAACAATTTAATAACAATTGTTTAAAATAAATTCTATGAGCAGTAGTTATACTAGTATAAGCAGCAGTAGTAGTATTTTGTGTGGTAGTGGCGGCAGGACTTGAGTCTTGAGACATTTCCACCCTCATGACAAGAAGTTCAAGAGAAGCTTTGTGATTTAACCCTCGTGTTGTCCTCGTTTTCAAAGTTTTTTATATCATAAATATGGGCTTCTTTCAACCAAATTGTAGTGATGGCCAAATGAAGCTTCGTGAAGCATTTTCTTTATTTTCTGAGCTCACTAGATGGCGCTCTCGGTTTGAAGAAAACCACTCAAGGAACAGCAGCTCAGTGGGCTTTCAACCCACGGTTTAATAAAAGCGCCATCTAGTGGGTTCAGGAAATAAAGAAAATGCTTCACGAAGCGTCATTTGGCCATCACTACCAAATTGTCCAAAAATAACATGGATGCATGCATGTGCGCTGTATGCAACCCATACAACATTCTTCACAGTTAAAATTAATGATGACTTTCATTACATTTTGGGTGTTTTATTCAATTTTATAGCATTGGAAAAAAAATGTTTAAATGGTTTCAAAACAGTCTCCTGACTAAACTTTGACATAATCCAGTCTGGGATTCCTCAGATTTTACCTATTAGTCAAAATAATCCATAATTTCTGCTTTGTTTTGACAAAAAAATAGGTATAATGTCTTATAATTAAGGTTTATTTACCATAAATAAAAAAAAAGCATTGAAATACTGTAAGTGACAAAAACGTTTAAAAAAGAAAGCATCAAAGGCATTGGGAAAAAGCGCCAAAAATTCAATTTTGACCCGGAAGTTCATGGTCGGCGGGAAGACAACACAAGGGTTAAAATGTAAAAGATTTACCTTTTAAATCGGCGTAAAGAAAAGACAACAGCGGTGGAAATGTCAGAGCAATAAACAGTTGCAGGGGCTGATGGGGATTGATGGTCTGTGGCTCCTTGAGGCCCTCATGTAATCCTGGCCCTGGTTCAGCCTCGGCCTCTGTGGATTCCTGCTGTGTTACTGGATAGCCTGCTGTTACCGCTCCGAGTGTAGGTCAAACATATCAGTGAGCAGCCATCAGGAACATCTCTATCGCCCCACCTCTCTACCTCCAGCCATTGCATAAGGGTTGCCATGGAAGTGAGTCGGGGTTTCCATGGCGTTGTGCTCATTGTCGTGAGAACATTGTGTTTTGGTCTGTGTCACTCAACTAATGCCATAGGCTCTAGATTAGAGATATGAAAGGACATGTACTGTTCCGTTCAATGGTGAAGTCCATTTTGTTGTTCATAAAAACGGATCCTTTAATTGGTTCTTTAATGAGACAAAGCAGGCTACACCAGGAAAAAAAAAGCTTGTTTTTTTTTGTTATGACAACTGCACTCTTACATACATTTTTTTTTTTTTACAGTCATGGACTCCCTTTGTATAACACCACACAAATCTATATACTCAATGGCTTTTTAGAGTTTTACTTGAAAAATCTGATATTCTGGTATGTGTAAGTAAATTGTTGTTTTTGTGTTTAATTGCATGAGGTTGCGTTCACTTTCCAGGACTGCCCTCCTCTTGCCCATCCAAGCTGACCTTTGACCTATGGCCTTCCAAAGGGGAGAAGAATTCACAACAAAGTTTCGAGTTCCTAAAGGATGAGCTCATAGTACATAAACCTAGGGCCTTTGCTTTTGAAGAACATGCTTTTCTCATCTTTAAAGTACGTTTTCATATATTTTTTTGTCACATACAAAACAAACAAAGTCCATTATATACATCCTCCATTTGTCCCGCATTGCAACCACAGGTCTCTTTTCCTGCGACAGTTGCAAAGATCGCATTTGATGTTTTTTGGGCCAAGATGTTGACCACCAGTCCAGTTGAAGCATCCGTGTTTTATTTACTCTTGGTTTCTACGTTTACTCGAATCATGCAGTTCAAAAGAAGGAAACAAAATGATAATGGGCATAATCTTTAGAAATCCTTTGTTGCAGTTGGTCAGTTCAGCGACAGAGTCTCACAAACTGGAAAGAATTCCTTTTGAAGCGCGGTGGTCCATCCGGGCAGGTCTATTTGCTGTGTCAGTTTCAAAGATTATTCTTATTGTGTACCATCACAACACGATCTGCCAGTCTGCAGCACATCTGGCAGTTTACAGATGGAACTGAAGAGATGTGAAGTGGGGGGTGAGGGAGGGGGGGACTAGTGGACTTACAGCTGGTCAGTTGGGTCAGGTCGGAGCTTCTTCTTCATACCGGCCGGTCCACAGCATACTGGCAGGGGCTCAGGTTGGACACGGGGTTCTGCACTGCCGGATAAGCAAAGTTGGTGTGCTGCTTGGCCTTGAGCCGCAGGCTGGCCAGGCTGGAGTTGCAGGTGTCTCTGTACATGTAGGGACTGGCTGTGGTGGCGTAGGGGCACGTGGCCGCACTCACCGCTACCGAGTTGAGCGCCGTGGGGCTGTTGAGGTTGTTGAGGTTGCCCAGGTTGTTGAGCCCCGTAGTGGGAACCCCGGCCACCGCTGAGGGCACCATGCCAGAGGCCATGTTCATGGAGGGGATGGAGCTGGGGGGGGAGAACATGGGCTGGGTGGATAGGGGGCTTACATTCATTGAGTTAAAGAATGGGAAGCTCTTGGCAGAGAGCGGGCTGCTCGCTAGGCTCTTGGTAGCCCAGTTGTTGTAGGAGTAGCCAGTGTACATGTCGTCGTAGGGCTGCATGAGTCCATTGAACTGGGCACCAAAGCCATTTTTGCATAACTCTGCCTGCTGGTTCCTCTCGCGCTTTCTCCACTTAGCACGGCGGTTCTTGAACCATACCTAGAGAAGACAAAAGGAGAAACATCTGTACCATTGTACGCCTCGTGCCTTTATCACTTTATGTTTAAGTTGGTGTTCATGTTATAGTTTATGTCGTGCCGGTCATTGTTAATTTCCTTTAATTGTATGTTATCTACTTTGGGAATATGAGCAATGTCTTCTCATGCCAATAAAGCTCTTTAAATTGAATTGAAAAAACTTTGTTTAAAAGCTACATTTTTTTCTTAAAAACATGAAATATGCATGACTAAATATTAGGGGTGGGGGAAAAAAATCAATACAGCATAGTATCATGATATTTCACATGGCAATAATGTATCGATAAACAGACACCAAGTATGGATATTTTATTACATATGTGATGGTCAGTTTGACAAATTGAAGTGAGATGAACAAACGAAAAATGTGTCTCTATAGTAAAACAGATGTTGACAAAGTTTCCTTTTAGGGACAAAATTTGAAATTGGGAAAAAGGTAATACATTGCAATATATCACAGAATATTGCAATATGTTTAAAATCGCAATAATATGGTATTGTGACATAAGTATCTTGACGATATGTTATCGTGAGGCCTCTGGTGATTCCCACCTGAACTAAATATGGAACAGTCTCATTTATTTTTTGGAGAAAGAACGCGTATTATTTATTAAATACTCAGATACTCAGCTTCATCAGGACTGTGTAGGTGTGCTTTGGTCAGAAGTATGTGACATCATCTTTTTCAAACAGAGCCCCGCCCAACTCAAACCAGTGAGAAGAGCACAGCTATATGTGAAATAACCACAACACTCATAGTAGGAAGCTCATTTATAAAATGGGGTTTCTATTGTTCTACGTTTTTATTGAGTGGCTTCAACTGTATTTGAAAATAAAATAAAAAAATACTGATACTAAATAATGATTTTTATTCATTATTCATTCATTTCTTCATTACAATTTAAAGAAAAAATAATTAGCACAACCTGGGTCTTATTTTAGTAATTTTGTCCATCATTTATATATATTTATATTCTGATAACATTGTACTATCTGCTGAGATCTGGGAACACAGCACATTTCTAAAACGGAGGGAAACCTGGAGGTATATACTGTATAAAGTAGCCTAGAGTTTATATTTTTTTTTATCTAAAGTTACACATAGTGCGATGTTTTTTAAAAGGCTGATTTACAGATATTTTGTAGACTCAGGGGCTTTAAAATTAAAATATTCTGACCAAGAAAATTAAGAAATACATAAAACATAAATCTAAAAGTTCAGCAGTTTTCCTTGCTGTTGGTACGTGGCTGTTTCCCACATCTCCACTATAACTGCTGAGTTCAGTAAGAATGATGGCCAAAACTATTAAAGTAAGACCCATGTTAAAAAAAAAAGTTCTAAACGTTACATAAAAGCGAGTAGTGGAATGTAACTAAGTACATTTACTCCAGTACTGTACTTCAGTCCAAATGTTGAGGTACTTGTACTTTACTTGAGTCTTTTCTTTTCATGCCACTACTTCTACCCTGCTCTGAGAAATATTGTACTTTTTACTCCACTACATTCATCTGTCACAGCTTTAGTTACTAGTTACTTTAGTTACTCCACTACATTCATCTGTTACAGCTTTAGTTACTAGTTACTTTAGTTACTCCACTACATTCATCTGTTACAGCTTTAGTTACTAGTTACTTTACACATTAAGATTCCTGCACACAAAACACATGTAGTTTATAAAATCTGATGTTTCAATAGAAATTAAACTACACAACAATATAACTGAAATGATTAGCTGATTAAAGTTATAGTGTGTAGTTTGTGTCTCCCCCATGTGGAATTCTAAGTAATGACCACAACACTGTCGGCGCATCCACATGATACAAGCCTTCTGTGATCACACACGCCCTTGTTACCGCAACTGCTAGTAGCCAAGGAGGACACGGAGGATTATAAAAACATGGACTCTTCAGAAGAGGTCATTGTCTTCACTGAAGTTTCTGCGCATGAAAGTGATACTGAGAAATCCAGAGAGAGTTGTGTGTAGCAACAAGGGTTGGGTACCGAAACGCGGTGCCAATAGGGCATCGGTGCCGACGTAAACGGTAGTATCGAGACCGAATAAGAACGAACATTTTGGTGCCTCATTTCGGTGCCTGACTTCACACCACACTCGACAGCAGGTAACGTTAGCCTACCGTTAGCCTACCGTTAGCTAGCAGCTGGATTAAACACAATGGTTAAAATGCTGACAGCTAACGTTAAACAGTGTAAAGTGTGACTGTATTTCACTGTAGAGGATTCCAACAGCGGGACCCAACAGTCTGCTCTGCAGCGCAGCAGCAGCTGCCGTTGTCGGAATTAAACAACACAGACGGTGCGTTCACTTAAAACAGGTAGCCTCGTGGTGCATTCAAAGTTATTGTAAAATACCCTTTTCCCATCTGGTGGTTGTTTACTGGTGAAATAAGTTATTATTATAACTTATAGTTATTACATTATTATTAAATCTTTAATTTTGACCATATGGCCTGAGCCATAAACAAGCCGTTTTTTAATGTCGCCAACTGTTGTTTACTACCTTTTTTTTTTTTACTTTATTAAAAAGTACCCGTTCAGGCACCGTTCAGGCACCGTTCAGGCACCGGCACCGGCACCGTTTTAAAAGTATCTCTTTAGCACCGGTATCGGAAAAAACCCAAACGATACCCAACCCTATTAGCAACTCATTTGGCAATGGCTTGAATGTAACGGACGAATGTTACGCACTAAAGCTTTAAACACGTAGTTGATTGACACAACTGATTGGTTCCCAGTTTCTAAAATGGGAGGATTGTTCTCCATCGAGTACTTTTACTTTTAATACTTTAACTACATTTTCATGATGACACTTGCATACTTTTACTTAAGTAACATTTTCAATGCAGGCCTTTTACTTGGAAACAGGGGTATTTTTACATTGTGGTATTAGTACTTTTTCTTAAGTAAAGTATCTGAACCCTCAGTGAAAGAGAGAGCCTTTGCAAACTCTAAAACAGTCAGCGAGGAGCTTTTTTAAATCAACTTGCTGATCTGCCAGCAGCTATTCTCCTGGTGATTGTGGAGACTCGTGCAGTAAACAAACTGCATTAAAATCTGCAGGGAATATTAGTTGAAAAGTTGATAAATGGCAGTGAGACGAGTGGAATCGTAAAGTAACATCAGCCAGTCAGTAAGGCTTCAGTAAGGGGGCTTGAGTCGCCAATTATACAGTAAGTCTCTTATATATTATATGAGATGTTTTCAGAGCTTCAACTATAATATAGATTCATGTCATTTTTGCACAGAAGGGAAAAAAATTAGAGTGACTGAAGAAGTTATTTTCAAATGACTTTTACCCTAACTATCAGAAAGTGTCGGGAGTCAATAAAGTCTAATTCTAAAACACATCTAGTCGGAGTTTCCTAACCCCTCTCAAATACTTTCAGTAATATTGTGTGCATATATATCCAGAATTTTTGAAAGACATAATGATCCCAGAAAGTAAGTTGAAGTGTATCCTCAAACAGTCATATTAGGCAAGGCTTATTAAAACTAATCATTGACTTATTTGAATAGTGAGATCCCAATGAAAGAAATGTCAGAAAATGGCAATCTTCACATTTGTCATTTTATGGTCCTATATTTGGAGGATATGAATTGGATTAAAGCTTTAGTGGAAAATCTAAATTGAGGGTTTTTTAGAAATTAAAACTGTGCCAAGTTCCTCAGTGGAAAGTTGTGGACAAACTTTGCTTCGAACTAGACAGAAACCTTTCGTTTGTGCACACAAGAAGATCTATATACAGCATCTGGCAGAAGTCTCCTGGTCATCTGTATGGGTTTGTTTTACATAAAAATAAATTGCTATCAAATGTTTCATCTCTTATATCCTCGTGTAACTTCTACAGGCCTTTCCTGTGTTGATACTCAGCCGTCTCTCTGCTGCTTTGGCATACATGCTGCGTATCATCTAATCCTCTGTTATCATAGTAACAGAATGCTGTTGGCCATTAATATGAGTAGAAAGTGCATGACTCTGAGTTTTCCATCCCACTTAGTGACAGCAGGGGAAGCCCCAGGCCAGAGGACAGAAGCTACCCAATCTTTACGGTGACTCGGAGGCAATGCGGTTTGAAAGGCTGAATGTCAAGGTCCCTCAGTGGCTCGACTGCCACATTAATACGTCTTCTGTGGAATGCTCAAATGATTGCATAGGAAGGAGATCAAAGCAATTCTTAAAAAAAAACACTGATGTTAACTGTATTGCAGTGTAGAGTATATTGCCTGTCTGTGGCTCAGAAAATGAAAATCCCTAACAGGCACGCTGTATTCCAGAGATCTTCAACAAGGGGTCCGGGACCCTTAGGGGGTCCTCAGAGTTACTGCAGGGGGGGGCCACACAAGTATTGTCAATTTTTTTAAAGTTTTTTTCAAAAACTAAAGTGTCTCAACATGAATCCAACATATTATTAGCAAATTTAAATCAGCGTATTTGGGGGAAAAAAAACAACATTGATAGGCTAACTGGCCCATAGGTAAGACGATAGTCACTAAGGTAGCCGTCCACAGATACAGTTCATCCTAAGGATTCACTGTGCCTCATGTATGTTTAGTATTAAAACATGATTAATAAAACCATGCCAACAATTATTATTTTAACCCTTGTGTTGTTTTCTGGGTCAAAAATAAAAAAATCAACACTTTTTCTGATGTTTTCGTCTCTTTTTTTCGACACTTTTGGCGCCTTTTTCAATGTTTTTGGCGCTTTTTTTGACATTTAACGCTTCTTTTCACTACCACGTATAAACACCACTAACACCAACTTACTACCACTATAGTTTTACTCTTATTTTTGGAATTCATGGTCAATTAAAAACCTAATTTATAGGAAACTATACCTAATTCTTGAGTTAAAGAAGCATAAACTATGAATTATTTAATCTAATATTAAAGGAAGGATAATCACAGAAGGGCAAACATTCAGCGAGGATACTGTTCCAAAACATTAACTTTTTTTTTTCAAATGCTAAAAAATTGAATAAAACACCCAAAATTCAATTAAAGTAGAGATCCGATCTTTTGTTGTACTGGTGAAGTATGGGATCATCCATCCCTGTTATTTTTGGGTAATTAAAAAAGAAACCCATATTTCTGACATTTTGAGAACGGGTCAAATTTGACCCGAAGACAGCACAAGGGTTAATAGCTTGGTATTCTATGTACTAAAAAGTTATGTATAAAAGCTTTTGTCTGCCCTACACGTTATAGTAGGCCCAGTTTAATATGCAACTTCATTTTATACCATGTTGTAGGGGGTACCTGATCTGTCTCTCTCTTAGTTAAGGGGTCCTTGGCTTAAAAAAACATTGAAGACCCCTGTTGTATTCTGAATGACAAGTTCTGAGTTTCTAATGGAGAAATGTATAGAACTTAGGCCTTCTTGGTGATGTCGGCATACTGTAGATGCTTACACTGCAATGCATTAAAATTTGCATATTTCCTTTGAAATATGTGAAAATGAATTTAAGTTCAATGTCATAGCCCTTGATATCAGTCCAGTCTCTGTTGGTATAATGTGCCATCTAAACGCTCAGTGCCAATGCAGGAACTAGTGTGACATTGATGCAGAGTAACAGAAGTTAAGTCTGTGGAAGTAACACACACAAATTGTTTCCGACCCTTAAACCTGTATAATGAACTGATTTTTTTGGCCACTGGTGTAAAAGACTGTAAACACAACATCTGATATAGTATCACCTCATCCACTTGCTAATTATAAACAGCTGTTTGTTTACACAGCCTGCAAAATATGGAGCTACTCAACATTCATCAGCCATATTCCAAGTCTAATACTCACTGGGCTTTTAGCTCCTAAATGTTGCACTATGTTCACCAGCTAGACGCTACCTTTAGCTACCTTTTATTTGCTGAAAAGGTAGTGTAAGTGAGTTTATCCACAGTGGGTTTGTCCATATGAGTAACAACTTTACCATTTCACCATTCGTCATTTGAGTCAATGTTAATATGAAATATAGTTAATTAGACCTAATGCATTTTTACCATGCCTGAACCATACTGTAATGTATTGCCAAGATATTGTAGGAATAATTACATATCGTTTTATTATTAGTGCTGAAAACTTGCCACATCTTTCAGTGTTTTTGTGGGCAATCGTTGCTTAATATACCATAATAGGCTACTTATACTTTATAATCCCATGTAACCGATGAGTAGAGATTGTTGGGAAATGATAGTGCTTACCTTTTACCACTCACGAGGTAGTTTGATAAATTAAAGTTCATGCGATGCTGAAAACAATTAAGGGGGCAATCACACAGAAAAGAATTGCCACAGATGTAAGCTGCTAAACATCACCACGCTATTTTAATTGTGAGCATGTCAACATGCTGATGTTAGCAGTTAGCTAAAAGCACTGCTAGAGACCAGAACACATATAGCATGAGTTGTTTTTGTGGCATACTCTGAAGGTCCTATTATCAGACAGGTTAAGTGAAGTAAATTTGATCTATATAGTCTGGAATCACAAATAAGCTTCAAAGGTCTTTACAGTGTGTATAGCATACTGCACCGTCCAGACCCGTGATAGTGTTATCAATGTGTCCCATCAGGCTGCATCTTTGATGACTAACAACAGCTCTCTGACAAATCACACGGATCAAGCTGACAGGTGAAGTATTTTGCGCATGCAGGGGTTAGAAAGGCTGCTGATAGACATTAGGGACAAGACCATGTGTAGTCTGTTTTCCTTTCAAAATAACAACCAAGAATGTGTGCTATGTGACCTTTCATCCAGCCAACATTAATTTGATCCATTACTTGTACGGCAGGCCAGGGACTGTATTGTCATCCATCAGAATGTGTGTCCTCCTGCTCCATATAGCTCCAGTGAGTGAATCACTGGCTGTGGGCACACTGCTGCACCTCTGACATTAAGGTGGGCTGTGACAACTGAAGCTTTGGTACAGGGAATAAAACATCGCCCATAACCTACATTCACTTTTTTTCTTGTATTTTCTAACCATTTAGGTGGCATATTTTCCATAGTCTATATCCACAACCTTTCATTCCCGGGATTGTTCAGGTGCTGCCGGAAATTCCGCAGGATGTCTCTCATTTTTGGCCGTCCCATTGGATTTGTGAGGACTATGGTTAACTGCTCCTCAGATCTCTGCAGGGTAAATCCAGACAGCTAGCTAGACTATCTGTCCAATCTGAGTTTTCTGTTCCACGACTAAAACTACTTTTGAACGTACACATGTTCCACCAAAACAAGTTCCTTCCTGAGGCTATTTGGCAGAGGCAACGTTGCTCCGTCCGGTGCTTAACACCGCCCAAGATGATTGTGATTGGTTTAAAGAAATGCCAATAAACCAGAGCAGGTTTCTCTCCCATCCCAGAATGCTGTGTGAACTAGCCAGACTTTCCTCCGCAGCGCTGTGGAGGAAGGTCTGGCTATGCGAGACTATATTTTTCCCTGGAAACTGATTTATATAATAATATGACTGAGGCCTACATTACTACAACATAGTTAGGGTTGGACCAGTATGTGGAGCTTTGACAATGATAATGGCATATTTCAAAGTGTTATATGTTCACTGTGACAATAATATGACACCGGTTTCCATTGGATGACTGTAACCTTATATTCTCTTTCTATATTATATTGTAATAGCCAAGATTTAAAGATTTTGAAAGTTGCCTTAAGTTTTTGTAATCATCAGCTTCAATCCAAGTGACAAAAAGTCTAATTCGCTAGTCCTCATGGTCCTGGGTTTTTGTTTTATTTCCTATTCTATTTTGTCTCATGTGTCATGTCTTGTGTTACTTCCTGCCTTGTGTGTTTTCCCGCCTTTGTGATTGATGTGTCTCACCCATCCCTCGTTACCACGCTACTTTCCTTGTCTATATTAGTCTGGAGTTCTCTCGTTTCAGAGTTGCATTGTCTGCTTTTGTTCCTGGCTCCCAGTGTTCTTTTTCCTAGTGTTTACTTCTCCAGTATTTAGTATTTCTTGTCTTTTTTGGATTCAGTTTTTGTGATAAAAGCTCGCTTTTTGTTTGATCAACCTGCCTGACTTGGGTCCTCCTTTCAAACTCTCCAGCATAACACTATATCTTTAAATCATCTAAGAGGCTTTAAACCTGCGTGAATAGATTTTACAATGAGGCATTAACACCTATTAAGTTCATATGGGAAACTTGTGACCAAACAGTTGCTTTTTTACACATCCGACAGACACGAGCAATTTCATCATTAATTCCCCTCAGCCAAAAAGTTGAGTCTCAACCTTTAAGACAGTAGTTTGAGAAAGAAAACAGTTTTAAACACTTCTCACAGTCTTCCTCAGCAGATGGCGCAAGACCATAACATGTGGTTGAAGTCCATGGAAAAAGCTAGTAAGAGGACCTTGAGGTTTTTTATCAGAATTTAAACCTATAGTGCATAGTTTCTGTCGCCCCCATGAGGAATTCTAAGTAATGACAACAAAACTATTGGTGTGTCCACATGATACAAGCCTTCCGTGATCGTTCACGGAGGATTAAAAAAGATGATGGACTCTTCAGAAGAGGTAATCCTCTTCACTCGAGTTTCTGCGCGGGAAAATCACCGGACTTAGTTAGCCTTAACTCGCTTTGTTGCAACTCATTTGGCAATGGTTTGAATGTAACAGAGGTTTATTAATATCAAAAAGTTATGCACTAAAGTTTTAAAATGTAAAGTTTGAGGGTGGCACTAAAGGGAAAATCATGGCTTCATTAGAAGTCATTCAAATCTACGGGGCCACTCCTAAGGAGCTTTGCTCTCCACAAATGTGTAATCTTTGCCCACAAGATCATCATGTGTCCAAAATGCTGCATTAAATTGCATTCTAACAAACTCTTTGCTGATTAGCACACCTTTAGTCTCCCATTGCCAGACCCGCAACAGAAAACAGATAGTCTAGCTAGCTGTCTGGATTTACCCTGCAGAGATCTGAGGAGCAGTTAACCATAGTCCTCACAAATCCACCGGAGGTTAGAACGCCAACACAAAGACAGATGAAGGGGGACGGACATCCGGCGGAACTTCCAGTGGCACAGGAGCTATCCCCTAAATGAATGGTCGTCGATATAGACGAGCACACCTTCAACCAGGGAGGAATCGGCTGCTGTGATACAGATATGATGAGGGCAGAGTGTGGGTACCTACCCTGACCCGTGCCTCCGTGAGGTTGGTCCACACTGCGATTTCCTCTCTGGTGCTCATGTCGGGGTAGCGGTTTCTCTGGAAGGTGGCCTCCAGCTCCTGCAGCTGCTGGCTGGTGAAGTGAGTCCTCTGCCGCCGCTGCTTCTTCTTCAGAGAGCCGTCGTCAGCGCTGGACTCATCCAGCTGGTTCTGGTGGGATTTCTCGGTGTCTGCACACACACAGAAAGACAAATAACCTCATTAGAGAATTATAGTTGTTTTTGACTTATATAGATCTGAGGAACATTTATTGATGGATAATCACAGACTGCTGTCTGATCCTCATCATCCGTGTTATTTTTGGGCAATTTGGTTGAAAGAAACCCATATTTTTTATATAGAAACATTAGAAACGGGGTGACCCCGAGGACAACATGAGGGTTAACGTTGTGAAAACGTTAACCAGTTTGGTTAGGTTTAGGCACCAAAACTACTTAGTTAAGTTTAAAAAAAAAGATGGAGGTTTGGGTTCAAATCAGACTTCACGTCCTGAAGGTTACCACGTGCAACGCAGAACGTGAAGTTTGTTAAGTTAAAAAAAACTCTCTGTTTCCTTTTCTTTTCAAACGGGACATGAACCGCGGTCTCCTGGGTCAGAGTCCTGTGTTTGTTTGACCCATCCACCCCCCCAACCTGCCTCCTTATGAGGATATTTGGCGCTCTTATACTTCCTCACCTTACTTCCTGCTTTGCTCCCGTCAGAACTACTACGGCCACTGGAGGGCGCCGCCACTAGATACCTAAATATAGGTCGGAATGATGCTGGGACATACCACTTATGGGAGCGATTTTGGGTGGAGGACAGCCTCCAGCAGTAAAATGAGCTTAAAAGAAAAGAAGGAACACTTTATTTTGCCCTAACCTGTTTGTGAAAGCTCTACAGCATGTAATGTGACTAATTATAGAGAAAACAGTGTTCAGTAAACTTTGCACAATCATTTATTTCAGTTTTCAAGAACCAGGAAACGATATGGTGGTCACATTTCTATAATGTTGGTTAGTTTGATGTATACAAATACATGTCTTTTTAGTTAATCATAAATGTTTGGTATGTAAACTTTTAATCTGCAAAGAAACTGTAGTTACCATTGCTGTCAAAATATCAATCTAAAATGTAGTGGAGTAGGAGTGTAAAGTCAAATGACAGAAATGAATTGGAGTTAATTAAATGGACATGGACTTTTACTAAAATTATATCCATTTTCCTAAAAATTGTTACCAGATTCCACAGTCCTTCCAAAGGAACTATAAGAAATTACAAATCAGTTCCTTTCTAGGGAATTTTAAGGATACCGGTACTATTGGACCTGTAAAATAATAAACCAGTAGTACATTGTGAAAGCATTTTTTCAGAGAATTTCTAAAACTTAGCCAGGAAGCAGGTGGAAACAGAGCTTTTCTTTTGCAGATGATTTGAATCCTGCTCTGCGCCCATCAACACTTAAAAAGCTTACACATCTGTGAAACAGCACATTGTTCCGACAGCTTTCACCCTGATATGCATCAGCACTATCCTATCCCTGCTGAAACTGAGTGGATATTAATATCGGATCAAACATCATGTGAAGTCCCTCCATCCCACAGGCTGGAAAATGACAAGCATGAGTGTGACATTGCCAAGAGAGAATGATTCCAAACACTGCATTACGCTCAAAGATGTGCAGGAGCAGTGAGTTGCATTTGGGCCCCAGCGCAGTGAGTTTAAAGGACCACACATCCCTGTTATGTCTGCCATAAGGCTTCTCTCTGCCAGATCTGACTCCCGCAATTGGAGGACCTCACAGAAAGAAGTGAAATTAGTTGGCCAGCTAATCCTGCGGATCAGGCTTTTGTGACTGGGGCAAGTTGGGCTCTGTTTGGCGAGGGCTTAGCTCTCGGAGCAGTTCGAAATGATCAGCGGGGTTTAAAAAGAGGCTCCACAGGGCTGCCGGAAAAACCAATAAGGGCCAGGCCGAGGCTGTTATCTGGCAGTAAACTGACACTGGGTAAGCTGTCACTTAAGGCCAAAGTCTATAACACAATAGTGAGGAAAGGGCAGCCCTTTTTAGAGTGGCGCGCTGACCAACAATAGGAGCAATCTGACTGATAATGTGCCGACATGACAGAGCCGTTCCAGGTCAGCTTCTCCGAGAGCTTTAATCTGGGGAAACAACCGCAAGAGGCTTTTAACCAAATCACTATTCAACATCTGGAAAACAGCAAAATCCAGAATATGTTTTTACAGAAATAAAAAGCTGTCATGACTGAATGGTTACTCTAAAGGGTCAAATCAAAGTCAGTTTTTACAGGAGCTGCACCTTTTTCTTTCAAAGAGAAAGCTTATAATAAAGACACACACAGATGACTGAGTCGGGGCAGTCCGTGCCTCTGGCGTGGGCGTCAGCGTGCTGTGGTAAGGCGCGGCAGCCGTATTCTACTTCAGTCCAGGTTTGAGGATGTATTTTGGGTTCATTATAAAGGTATAGGCTAACCTTTAAAAACAAAATCCATAATGGGTCATTCACGACAGAACGTATTCATGTAGTCATAACTCATTTTGCAATCGCAAGGACATGACTATTTGCTGGAATCTTCTGTGTGTGTGAAAGAGCTGATCCAGAAGGGCAATAGCCTTCACCACTCTCACAGAACTTTAACCACAAACCAAAATGAAGGGCTCTGCAACGGGACAAATAAACTTCAACTTGTACATATTATTTGGGGATGGGAGGCTTAACTCTTCAATTATTCGTCATTTTGCTGGACTAAAAAGTAGTCAAATTTTAAACACGTGAAATCTCAAAATACTGAAATTAGCTTAAAAAATAACAACCATGTGAAGGTTTTTCATTACAGAATGTTTAATCATATTATTGAGATGAATATGGCATCATACTTTAATGCAAAAGATTGCAAAATATTTCTTATTTCATTTAAATCATTGTGTTTTATTGAACTGTACGCAAACTCAACAATATTTGAGGCTTTTATTGTGAAAATATAGATCAATAAAAGATGTAAATTAGATTTAGATTTACACAGATTTAGAAAAAAAATAATAACGTTAGGGCTGCACAATATATGTTATTTTTTGATGGTCATATCGTGATCAACTGGCGCAATCTACACATGGTTAAAAGGCTGCGATATGTCGCGATGTGGAAAACTGCACTTTAAAATGTAACTATTATTCTTTTTTGACTTTTATATTCAATTCAATGTTCAATTTGTTCAATAAAAGAAAGTAGGAAATGACTTCCTCTTATTGATTTTGAGTTCAAAACGCAGTTTGTTGTATTTTAGCAGAATACTGAATGCAGCAGAACTGAGAACACTTTAATATCAGTTTATTTATTGAAAGTTATATAGTTATCACGATATTCCACAACGTTATCGCATATCACATATTGTGCAGCCCTAATTGCATTATTAAAAACAATAATACGCAAGCTACAGATTTGCTTAATTCCTTCTGTCAATGCAAAAGAAATGCACCTGAGACACTGTTTCTGTCCATGTTAAAACGGCCGGCTAACATACACCGTCTGGGCTTTTATTCATATCAACTTGGCATTTAGGCGCTATAAAAAAAGAAGCATCAGGTCCCGAAAGAGAAAGAGGCACAGAGAGCCAAGGAGTTTTACTGAGAGGTGAATGAGCTCCAGGAGTCCTCCTGAAGCAGCAGGAGACACACCGAAGCATTTTACACCACATTTCTTTCCCAAATAGTTTGTTTTTGACAGTTTGTTACGACTGGATTTCTAACCACACACAGTTTAGCAAGCAATTAGATTGGGTTACACACACACACACACACACCATTAGATATAAATAGAGAGGTAGGTGGGTTAAAAGCAGTGCTGGAAGAAGTATTCAGATCCTTTACTTCAGTAAATGTACTAATACCACACTGTAAAAATACTCTGTTACAAGTATTAGTACTGCATTAAAAATGTTACTTCAGTAAAAGTCTGTAACTATCATCAGGAACATGTAACGTATTAAAATATTATAGAAAGAGTAAAGGATCTAACCAGTTGTGTGTTTAATGGTCTCATCATCTCAGCTGGACTTGTAGCCGTTATATTGTTGGCTAGTTTACTTTAGAATCAAACATCAGATTTGATAAACTACATGTGTTTTGTGTGCAGTAATCTTAATGTGTAAAGTAACTAGTAACTAAAGCTGTAAACAGATGAATGCAGTGGAGTAAAAAATATAATATTTCTCTCTGAAATGTAGCGGGGTAGAAGTAGAAAGTGGCATGAAAAGAAAAGACTCAAGTAAAGTACAAGTACCTCAACATTTGGACTGAAGGACACTACTGGAGTAAATGTACTTAGTTACATTCCACCACTGGTTAAGATGGCATATGGAGAAGTTAGAGAGGGAGTTGAGAAAATACATCCAGGTGATTATTTGTCATATTCCATAAGTGGGACTAGCTGAAACGGTCAGTTAGTGAAACCAGAGAGAAAAACTTACAATCAGAGGTATTATCAGCAACCCTCCACCAATCAACAGTCAGCATTAACAGACCACCTGTTATCACGTGATCAACGTTTCGACGACAGGTAAACCACCTTTTACAACAGGGAGAAATCCATTCCTTAATGAAGGCCGTGATATGCGGTTGAAAGCTCCCTCAAAAAAGCTAGTATGTAAGTGGACCCTGTGTTATTATTTCATAGCACAATTAGTTTCTCTCTCTCTCTCAGTCCTGAGGGAATAGTTTACTCATTCATTCCTTTGGTTTGCTGATTTTTTGGGAAATAGCCTGTAGATGATCCAACACAGATTCTTAAATATTGATTTTCAATTTTCGATTTCAAATTGTGCTGAATCAAATCAGGCCACGTGCGCTCTGATTGTGATGACACTCTCGGGAGAAATAGCTTTCTCTCTTTTGCATTTTATGATTCAAAGTCAAGTGAGCGCACGTTGTTACAGTCCATCCGCTGCGCCTGCGCAACAAATAACGGCAGCGGCGGAAAGACGAGTGAAGATCAGCCTCCCTGCAGACACTGCTGGATCGCCACTTGCATTGAATTCCTCCCAAAGCCCTTTACAAGCTGCATAGTTTATAATATATTTTATTTTTTATCAGTTGGCGCTGATTAAACTGGCATCGAGCTAAAAAAAATACGAGAAGTAATCGGTAATTGTCCTCTGGTACCTCGGCAGAAATACCGAGGGCATAAAGTCTGTTATAAAAGCAGATAATAATTACTATCTGTTTGTTTTGGAGCCGATTTGCATCCATAATTTATTGAAGATATTGCGCAGAAACAAACCCGATTATTATCATTATAATTAGCCTAGTATTATTTTAATTATTATAGAATGTTTTATTGTCATTTCTATTGCATAATATAGCCTACCTAAGTCTGCGTGTTTCTGCGTGCACGGAACATATAGGCCTATCCGTAATTGTAATTATTATTATTTGAGCAAGTTATTTTTGGTTCGATCCAGTGTGGCGCTGAGAGAGCTCCATGTGTCCAGAGAGATGCACGGTGCTGGTGTGTTCACTGACCGCTGGTGTCCTGGCCTTTACATCCCGGCTCGTGCTGCGGGGTCCCGGAGTCGGAGAGCGACAGCGCCGGGCTGCGGGCTTCGCTGTCCGTCAGCAGGTTAAAATCCATAACCAGGCTCTGCGAACGCGCGCGCACACATACACGCACACATACACACAGACAGACACACACACACACGCACACACACACACAGACAGACAGACACACACGCACACACACAAACACACACGCACACACACGCACACACACACATGCGCACGCACGCACACACACACACACACACACAGAGAGAGAGAGAGACATGTCATCCTCCCAGCTGAGTGCAGCCACAACATCTTCAACAACATGGGATCAAAAGAATTATGGTTATGATGGCTTTCAATGGGACATTTTTGTCCTCTAAGGGTCTGAGTGTCTGTATTTTGTCACAGCATCCCTATATCCTAACTTTAACTAACACCACTACAATTCTAATTGTAATATGCATAATATAAAGTCCACATCATCATAATATTTCAGTTGGTTGATCATTTTGACATACTTGCCTAATATCCCTGTAATATTCCTATAACTTAATCAGGAACACTGTACGTATTCCATATGAAGCTGCTCTGTGTGGCTGTGACTCGGTTCCTGTAGTATTCTGAAGAAGTAGGCTGCAAATAACATTTTCATAATTTTATTTTTTCAGTCATTTGGATCATTTGACTGAACACAACACAGGGGTTATATTTTCCTCTGGACACAGTTACAGGACAGGAGGCGTTAATAGAATTATTGATAGCCTGATCCAACACAGACGAATGGTGGTGGTTGTTGTTTTTTGGACAGAAAGACGTCTAGGTCTTCAAAACATTTTCAGTTTATATTTTCCTAAACAGACAAAAGTAGAGCGGAAAGAGACAAATACAACAAAATCTATCGATTTTAAAGGTCAGTGCATTAATAATACAGTCATTTATACAGCATTTATAATTCATCTAATTTTGTCATGATTACCAGTTTTGTTTTTGTTGTTGCTACATTTATGTAAATGCATTTTTCTTTTTTTGTCTGATCTCATTGTGTCCCAAACATACACGCTATTTTTCTCCTTGAAGGGTCCGTATAGATTTAGTTTCCTATTTGGGCAAAATATCAATTTAGCTATTTAAATCAGTATATTCTCCATGTGATGTGGGTTTGTGTACGTTTGTTGAATTTGGAGGTGCATTCTGTTTCTATTTTCTCTCTGATCTTTCCATTGCCCCCTCGCTGTGGTTGTAATCCCGATCCCTTTGTATGAGCCTGACATAAGCAGCTATAACCAGACCGGCCCTGAAATGACTCTATTTTGGGCTACGTGGGGAGAGCAGTAGAGTTAATCCCGTCAAATACACAATGATGTTTCCAAGACTAATTGTAGCCGGTGAGATAGAACTGTTGCTCAATAGAGCCCAAAAATAGCTGGTCGATTATTTATCCGCGATCAGTTAACAGCTTGAAAATGTGAGGGTGTGTGTGTGTGGGGCATACACTCCATCCCAGCTGTAAGAGGTTTTGAATGATTTATGGCTACAATACTTATAAAGTCCAAAAAATAAGCATAAATATAATACTTGTCCTACACTTCGCGTGTGTTTGATCCAAAAAAAATGCATCCAAAGTTGTGCTCCAAAAAGTAACATTGCTTCATGTTGTTCTCATGTGACTTCATTATTATACATTTTACTTTATAATACACTTTTACAGTACATTTAGGAGTTATTCAGCTGGCAAAGTACGCGACTTAAGAAGAAGTCAGAGAAATGTGGAGCGTATTTCCGTAGAGGAACAGAAGGGACGAAGCAGGCATAAAGTGACGCCTCGGCCCAGTTCAACTCAGCGTGCTGCCACTGATTACCCTCCTTTTCTATTTGCCTTGCATTTCCCAGGACATTGGGGAGTAAAAGCTCAAGTTGACAGGTTTAGAGGAAAGTCTTAAGGCTGCCGTAGACTACAATGAGTCCATGTCATCAGAGATTTCAGAAAGGCGATCAGCCTCGGCCCTGGAAATCAAACACTGGGCGGGAGCTGTTGCCGGTGTCTGTATGTAGTCACCGCTGTGGTCAAGAGCTTCAGGAGCAGCAAATGGAGCTTTTGTGGGGAAAGCGTAGGCCTGTGTGTGTGTGTGTGTGTGTGTGTGTGTGTGTGTGTGTGTGTGTGTCACACACACACACACACACACACACACACACACACACACACACACACACACACAACACACACACACACACCTCTCTTGGCCTCCCCCTCTGTGTTTCCCTGCGGTCTGTTTGCCACCATGCCAGTCCTTTGTGTGCCAGTCACATGACTTGTGCTGGGGTTAAATGTGAAGCCTGGCGGGGCAGAGTACATATAATGCTATTCAATTGAATAAAAACACCCAAAATGCAATTCAAGTAGAGATCTGAACCTTAATGTCACTTGTGAAGAGTGAAGAGTTTTACCGAACCATCCGTGTTAAAGAGAAACCCAAATGTCTGATATAGAAACTTTGAAAATGGCCCGAGGACAACGGGGTTAAACAATCCTTAAATAGATATGAAGAGTCCGGTATTTAAAGGAAATTCAGGCCAAAAAGCGAGACAACTGGATTTAAAAAGTCCTGGAAACTCATCAGATAGAGTGTGCTTTGTCACTTTGTTCCCACGGAGCTCCATGTCCTTCTGGTTTCAGTGATTACAATGATTTCAATTTGGCACCCCAAAAAATGAGCAAGTCATGAGCTTCCTCTTAAAGTCTTCCTCACCCTCACTTAACATTGTGTCACTCAGTCTGACTACATAATGCCGCACTAAAGCCAACCTGCACGCTGTGATTAAAGGTTTAGCACCTTATTACCACTGAATATCTGTGACACCTGATAGGTGAGTCAACATTTTTTCTTCCATCAAAAACATCTGCAACTTATTTTTGGCCAGCGAAACAAATGCCTGGACCCTTATAAAATGCTGCCTTGTGCATTTCCTAGTTGTCACTGCTAACACAAAAACATTCTCCAGAGACTTTAAAAGAAAGACGTGCATCTGTTTTTGTTTAGCATCCGTGAGAATGATCGGAGCATTTCACAAAAGATTAAGAGACAGGAAGATGAGTATTCTGCTGTCGGCCAGAGGCCTTCCCTGCATCTCTGGGAAAAAAGATGCGAGACTAAGGATAAGGTCAAGTCTCCCAGTAGAGGGATTACCTCGGTAAGTACACTGCCTCTGGGTTGTGGCTTTGGAATAATGACTCTTTGATATGATCAGTTTCCCCCATGCTCACGACCGTGCGCATTTAGTTTCTCTTTTTCTTCTTCTTTTGTTTCGTTGAATGACTCAAAAACAGCTAATTATCTGTCTGAGTGAAATTCAAAAAAATGTGACTTACTATGTGAATTCAATTGAACTTCTTGGCTTTTTCTGCAAGTGCTTAGTTTGATATGATCATTGTTATTATATTATATTAGAATATAGGTGATCTTACATATGTCAGGGTTTCAAACAACCCTGATCTGACATTTCGGCGAGCCTCATCCGATAGAGCTGTAGCACCGTGTTCATAAAACGTTCCAGGAAAAATGAGTGATCTGGCAAACATAACCCAGCGCCACGCCATCACCTTTGTTGTAGGATTCTTTTGACTTCTTTCAGTTAAGATCAAACTGGTTTACGTCCTTTTGAACGAGCTAAAACTGAGCTTTCACTTTGTCGAAAGAACAACTCGCCGCAAATGTTCAGCGAAAAGCAACAATAGATGAAGTCAACACACAAGTGACATGTTATATTTAACTCTTGTGGGTCATTTTAGTTTGAAGCGGCATTACCTTTTGCTGTGCTGAGCCGTTTCCCTGGGTTTTTTATAAATCAAACAGACTCCACCAACAGGTCCCAGTGGCTGTGGAACAGTCAGCGTCCTCGCCTGACAGAGCAACAGCTGTCCCCCAGGTCTAGTATTAGCAAGGTCCAATGATGTGGTCAGAATAATACATGCGAGCCAGTCCGGGGAGCTAAATCGGCCCGTGGCAGTGATGGATGGAGGCCTGGTGTCAATGTGGTGCTGAGAGGCTGGCTGGCCCGGCAGCGAGGGGCGTGCAGGTGATGCAAGCCAGTCATTTTGCCCAGAACAAGGTGTCAGTACCCCCTTCACCCCTCCCTTCCCAACAGAGCCACACACACACATTAAGGGTGCCGCATGATTATATTTCCAAAATCAAGAGCCCTTCTCCCCCTCACTCCGAGCTCAGTATGGCCAACAAGCTATCACTGAGCTAACGAGCAGTGGCTGACAGGCAGATGGATCTGTGGCTTCTCTTTCTGTATTTATTGTTTATTCCTATATTAATGTTCATTATGTTTGTTGGTGTATGTATGCACCAAACCCCAAGGCTCATCCCACCTAAGTGTAACTTACTGTGGCAATAACTATTTTACTCTTTACTCTATAGTTTTAATCTTTTCACCATCTTCACATTCACTGATCCATGTTCTTAGTTTAATGTGTGTGTGTGTGTGTGTGTGTGTGTGTGTGTGTGTGTGTGTGTGTGTGTGTGTGTGTGTGTGTGTGTGTGTGTGTGTGTGTTTTGGTGTTTTTTTTCATGTTTGCACCATAGAGTAGCACTTTTAATTACATGTAATGTCCTTACAATGACAATAAAGTCAATTCTGTTTCTGAATAAACACTTATTCTGATTTTCTGAACTCCTCAGGGAAGTTTATGAAAATATAAAATAAAACCTGAGCTTATTTGGTTAAGCTTTTACCCCCTTCTTCATCTGCTACAGGGCATAGCAGAGGGTGCAGTCTATTTCCTGGAGCCCTTGTGGCACTGAACCTGTGTGTTTACTGGTAATGCTGGGGGGGGGGCTCCTGTTCAGGATGAGACTCTCCGCTTTGCATAAGCAGTCGGCCGGTGACACCGATCTCATTAAAATATATATCTGGTGATAATAAGAAAAATAATAATAATGGAAGGGGAAATCTTCTCATTTTTTTCGTGAGATTGCCGGGTCCATCTGGCGGTGCGCGCGGCAGACTGCTTGCATTGCCACGGACTGCAGGCATTAGCCCGGGAATTATTCATCATCACGTCGGGAATTAATTCCCGGGATTAAGAGTTGATTAAGATGTGTGTCACTTTGCTGTCTGAGAACTTATTAAGGGCCTCCTCGAGGAGGCGGCAGATGGAATTCCAGTCCAATGTTTGTAGATGTTAATTTCTGCCCTCCTATAACAGCCATTTGCATATGATAGAGGCAGAGAGGCCGCCAACACGGGTCCACAGCACTGATTAACACACAGCCTGGCCATATTAACAGTGCATTACTGTGCACCGAAAAAATATATTTCACTGATTCTGACTCTGACTCTAACAACAGGAAATCATTTAAATTAGAGAATTGAGTCCAGGGGGTATATTTAAAAAAAAACACACACACACATCTAATAGGCTAAGTAGGCGGAATGATTGTCGACATGTCGATGAACTGATGCATTGTCAAGTTGAAGTGATGCCATTATGAGAATGTGAATTTAAATGTGTTTTAACTTGGCCTAGCCTAACTTTCCTTTTTTATTTTATTTTATTTTTTACAGTTTATTGTTTTAAAGAAAATAAACTTGTAGAAATTAAATGTCATTACACCGCTTTGAATGCAGCCTTTGTAAATGTAAATGCACATTTTTGGCTGCACATTCTGGTCTGTTTTAGCTATTCTGTGTTTATTGTTGATTTCATATTAATGTTTAATATGTTCGTCTGTTTGTTTACAGTATGTATGTGCCATTCACCAAGGCAAATTCCACATAAGTGTACTTTTTGTGGCAATAAAATCTTTTCTGATTGTGTTTGTGATTTGAAATGCCTTGTTATGATGTGATTTAATAAGACATTATGGGAGTTAAGTTCCCACATGAGGATGATTAACGCGCTATAATGACAACCTAAAGTGAGACATAGATGTGAAATCAGACCCAGCTTTGATGGCCATGTGGAGCTGCTGCTGGGTGCCCGGTGGCGGTGCTGCAGCAGGCCGGGGCCTGCGCACGGTGACGCCTGCGTTGTTGCACACGGCTCCGTGACCGCGTGCACCACCAAACAAGCCATTTACATGGTGCCCTGAGGCCAAACGTAAGACTTCGATTAAACAAATGTTATTTTCATACGCCCTGACCAGGGAACAGATGCAAAAGAGGCTACTAACCGAAAGGCCTGCTGGGGGAAATCACACCCGCGGATTCTGGAAAGTGAATCCGCCGTGCCTTTGATTTTTAGGAAATATCCTAAAACGACCAGCGCGGCTTAAAAAAAAACCCGAAAAGAAATTGTTTAGTAAAAGGAACCGTTGCCTAAAGCTTAAAATAGGCTACAGATTAGGCTTTTTATATTGTTAAATATCAAATAAATCTCCTGGGTTACAGCTAGTAAACAGTGCATTGTGGGCTCCACTATTTATTAAATATTATTCTGATTTCCACAATGACGGTATGTATTCATCTAGGCTATTTCGTGTGAACGGTAGGCTGATGCAGAACGGGCTCCAGCTGTTAGTATTAATATCACTTTATGGATCGGCCTCGGCCTAACTACGGGCCGTGGACACCGGCCCGAGGCTACCGGAATAAAGCCCGCATACCTAGCCTTTTATCAGGCAGATATCCGTCCGAGGAGGATGACCGAGATGCTGTCGAAAGCTCCGGAAAAAGCTAGTAAGGGCCCTAAGTGGACCTTCATTTTATTTCATTATTATTATGATGATGATGATGATGATTATATTTTTTATTATTATTATTAGGCCTATTATTATTATTATTATTATTATTATTATTATTATTATTATTATTATTATTATTATTATTATTGTCAAACTACAGTTTCCAATGTCAAGAAGTCCCTCTTAAATATTAACGCGTTAATTTAACGTTGAAGTATCTGGTAACAATGTTTGTAAAACGGAGGCAAATATTATAAGCATAAGTAAAATTGAAGTGCGTGTGTGTGTGTGTGTGTGTGTGTGTGTGTGTGTGTGTGTGTGTGTGTGTGTGTGTGTGTGTGTGTGTGTGTGTGTGTGTGTGTAGCCTAAAGCTTTGTTTCTGTGGCCCCGGCAGCCACCACCTGCCACCTATCAATTTCCTCCGCATGCCCAAATATTTTTGACCTCCCAAATATTTCCACAGCGTCCGCCGCCGCGAAGCATTTTGGAGAAAGCATAAACATAAGGGGGGGGGGAGGCGTGGAAGCGTTTCACCCTATTCCTAAACCGCGTGCGTCCTCACACGCAGACAGAGGGAGAATTTAGGGATGTTTAGTTGAACAAAACAAAGCACTCGTGTTTTTAATAAAAGCGTCAACATGCCGTGAGGCCCGACGTGGAGCCGCAGCGTGTGTTGCTATTTGACATTCTGTTTTAATCATCTGTAAGGACGGTGATCATTGTGTCTGAATAGAAGATGCAATACACATTTTTAAATATGTCCCGTTGCCTGACGTGTCGCCTCTCATCGATAATAATAATAATAATCTGCTGAGCGGACGCACGCCTAGAAGTAAACTCCTGCTGTTCAGATTGAGACATTCTCGGAGAGTTTGAAGCCATATCCAGAGCACTCAAACGCCTATTCTTGGTACTTCAACTTCGAAGGATCAACCGCTGTTGGTATTATGGAAAGCTGCAAATTGTAGCTTAAGTTAGTTAATGAAAGCCCTGCTTTACACCTCGGTTAGGTCTGGTCAACTTTTACGCACAAATCGAAAGGCGCTGGATGGATTCCAGACGCACAAAAGAGAAGAAGAAAAAAAACAGAGATAAAAAAAACAGATAGAGGAGAGAGAGAAAAGTGCGGGTATTTGCACTTACATCGAATCCCTGGTAGGTCTGGTTAAATTAATCCGTGGAAAAGGCAAAGAGCTTTGCTACAGGCTGATGGGTGTCCTGGCCTCAGGCTTGCTGGTGACATGGACAAAAAGTTCCCCGGTGCGTCAGAAAGTCAGAAAAAGCGTCAGTCAGTTTCCTTCTTCTTCTTCTCCTTCTCCTTCTTCTGTTCTTCTTCTGTTCTTCTTCTTCCCTCTGTGCTGTCAAACATGAAGGCTGCGGAGTAGTGAGGCTTGATCCCCACACAGAGTATAGGGGGGGGAGGTTGGGGGGTGACTTTATGCTAAATATTGTGCGTGACAGGTCCACTGTAGAAAGGACAGCCCCTTACTCTCTCTCTCTCTCTCTCTCTCTCTCTCTCTCTCTCTCTCTCTCCTTCGCGCACACACGCACGCATACACAATTGCAAACACACACTCCCCCCGCCTCTCTTTCCCATTGGCTCTCTGTCTACAAACACTCTCCATCTCTCCATCTCCATGCAGCCTCCCCACAGTGCAGCACTTTGTTTACCTGCCCGGCCATTGCAGGTTAGAATTGCAAAGGGGGCAGGATTTATGGTAGTTATGGTAGCTTTTAGGTCCAAATTGAATTGTTTTATTTTATTACTGTGTTATATTTTGTTTCACTTTGATGTTCAAGCTATTTCTAAGCAACAATCCATTTTTAAGCAAAAAAAAAACAACCTGAAAAGTAAGAAACAAAGTTCCCTGTTATCAGTGTTACATGTTTTGACATAAAGTGAGTTATAGCATAGATATAAATACATCTATTTTGCCAGTTTTGACACAAACATGTACATTTACAAGACAATGGAGCAAAGGGAACTAGAAAAGGCTGAAAATTCAGAAAAAAAAGTACAGCTTGCTGCTAAGGAATTGCAGTTAAAACTTTTGAAACAGCTGAAATACTAAAAGTAGCCTAGTTAAATTCCAATGCGGCAGTCTAAACATAATTACTGAAAGAAGTTGAAATGGCAAATTAAGCAACATTATGTACCTGTTTTACCTTTACCTTAAAATGACAGCTTCAAAATCATTTTGATGCTACTCTGGCTTGTAATAGGGAGGATGGTGCCTCAGTCGTTCCCACTGCGGCCCAATCGCCTGCTCTCGCACCATGTCATGTTGGCGAGTGGGTCAGATCTCCCCGGGAGAAGTCCTGAAACACTGTACAGCACTACCACTGATTTAGGTGAAACTGGATCATATTTTATGGAGAAAAAGTGTTGACTCTCTGTGATTTATGGAGTTCCCTGATAGACAGAAAGCAGTGGCGGTTCTAGACCATTTCAAATGGAGGGGCCAGGCTGGGGCCACATGAGATTTTAAGGGTACCAAATATATTAAGCACAAGTGTTAGATACCACCAACCCTCCATAGGTTTGGTTCTACAAAAGACCAACGATACACACATAACAATAAACACAAGAATACTCATTTAGTGTTAACCTACATGTTATTTTTCACTGCAGAGAATAATATAAAATATTTGCCACAGTTAGGGGGGCCAGAGGGGGGTCGAGGCTTAAAATGACGGGGGCACAGGCCACCCTTGGCCCACAGCTACAACCGCCAATGCCAGAAAGCTTATCTTGTTGCTAAAGTAAAGCTAACCGCTTACTGCTGCTAACTGTAGCTGCTGTCAGCTGGTTAGCTCAGTTAGCCGTGCTGCAAAGACTGAGGTAGCTGAGCACCGGATGGAAGGAGGAGCTTTACTTTACTCAACTACAGTAGTTAAAGTGCTCATATTCTGCTTTTTGGCTTTTCCCTTTCCTTTATTGTGTGATATATCTTTTTGTGCATGTTATAGGTTTACAAAGTGAAAAAGCCCAAAGTCCACCCCAAAGGGACTTACCATCTCCAACAGAAAACACTGTTCACTAACTGCTCCAAACAGCTCTATTGTAGTCCAGCCTTTACTTCAGAGACAAACGTGGTCACTTTGTAACACACCTTATAATGCTCGCCTAGCTGCTAGCATGGCACGCCCTCATACTCTGCTTCTGACTGGCTAGTAGTCCTTACCTAGCTACTGTCAGGGCACGCCCTCATACTCTGCTTCTGACTGGCTAGTAGTCCTTACCTAGGTACTGTCAGGGCACGCCCTCATACTCTGCTTCTGACTGGCTAGTAGTCCTTACCTAGCTACTGTCAGGGCACGCCCTCATACTCTGCTTCTGACTGGCTAGTAGTCCTTACCTAGGTACTGTCAGGGCACGCCCTCATACTCTGCTTCTGACTGGCTAGTAGTCCTTACCTAGGTACTGTCAGGGCACGCCCTCATACTCTGCAACTGACTAGCTAGCAGTACTAACTGCACCAGTGCGATTCCCAACAAAGCTGGAACAGAAGTGAGATGTCTCACTCTGTAGCTAAAACAGAGAGCTCAACACACAGGGTGAAAAGAGGAGCTGCAGCAATGTGCAGTACAACAAATATATGGTGTTTTCTGAAAATTAAACCATGTAAACCTATTCTGATATAACCTCCAAATACAATTATGAACCTAAAAATGAGCAGAATATGAGCACTTTAAGTAAAGTTTTAAAATACTTAAACTTTACGTAAGTATTTCCATTTTGTTTTGCAACTTTATACTTCTACTCCACTACATGTCTGAGGGGAATATTGCACTACATACTATAGCCTATTTGACACTTTTAGGCTGGTGACTTTTCAAACAAAAAACATGATATGATGTAGCAGTAGCCTACTATACTACTCATCTACCCAGTAGTATACAAAGTATCTAAAACTGGCTCCACATTGATGAACTTCAACATTAAAATGCTCTTACGTGTACAGTATTTGTTAGGGATGAAAACCACATCATATAATATTTTATAAGAATATGACATTTTGAAAGGAGCCATTCTGCATAATGAGTACGTTTACTTTTGATACTTTAGGTTTTTGTGGATAGTATATGTGATTGTGTGTTGGCCTGTGACCTACAGTACCTACACTCAATACTGTGCCTGAACACAATGTGTGTAGACACAGATGAAGCACTGAAGCCGCTGCCTCTGCTAGACTGTGTAAGAGGAAGAGAGGTGTAAGAGATGAAAACAGTTGAAATGTAGGTGGTAAAAGTAGTTGAAATACAGTTGAACTTCCATTAAGATAGCTTTAAGGCCGTTTTGCAGTTGTGCGCAAACTCCACACCGTAGCTACGCCGTCGCTCCTATGGCGTCGTGACCCTTCGGAGTTCTGTGTCGGGGTTGAACGTGTTTCTTTGCATCGCGGTGCATTTCACGCCTCGAGCCGGCATGTGTGTGTGTGTTGGGGGGTGACCAGGAAATGAGTCGGAGGACATGCAACGGTACCAAGCCAAGGCCGAGTGATGTGCTTGGCCGCAACGTACAATTACATTTTACGAGAGGTGTGTGTCAGGCTACGGCGTAGGGTCCGGCGTAGACGCAGAGGGGTCTGCGGGGGTCCGCCGTCGATTCTACGCACGACTATAAAACAGCCTTAGGGCTCTGACACACCAACCTGACAGCCGACCGTCGGCAGAAAAGCCAGTCGGACTGACTCCCTCCCTGGGTTGGTCCAAAAAGTGCCTCAGAACACACCGAAGCAACACCGACTTGAGCGTACGTTCTGTGCGTGCGCGAAACGTAATACGTTTCCATAACAGCAGGCGGCACTAATCTGTATTGTCGCCCAAAAGATTGAAACCGGCAGCTGATTGGACGAAGGCGTCACGTGGGTCTGGCTGCTCCTGGATTTTACAAGCAAGCATAATGGCGGCTCGTTCGGAATATGATCTTGTATTTTATGAAAATAGTTCACCCCAACGTGTTTCTGAAAACATTTGGAGAGAGAAATAGGCCGTGCAGTTGCTGAATCTGTCTTCATATCAGATCAAGAAAGGTCAATTTGAAAGATTTTCGTCAGATTTTGAGAGGCGTTAGTCACGCTCATCCCACTCATCATTTCCAGGTTAGCGCTCCACCAATCAGATTGGTCATTGAGTCCCACTGCCGGCCTTCCGATTCAACAAGTCAAATCGGCCCAAAACAGCTCCTCCGACTGACGACGGCATGGAACACACCGAACAGACTCGAATCACTGACCTCGCCAGACTGTCCGACGGCCGATAATCGGGTTGGTGTGTCAGCGCCTTTAAAGGTCTACATAGAGTCGACTTTTCATTTTTTACTTATTTTTTATGGTTCAAGCCTAACCCAGCCATCATTTTTATATATAAAACATAAATAAAACAAAAAATATAAAACACAAGGAAAGTTTGACAATGAGTAGATATATTTCATTTAAATATACAGTATCTCACAAAAGTGAGTACACCCCTCACATTTTAGTAAATATTTCATTAAATCTTTTAATGGGACAACACTGAAGAAATGACACTTTGCTACAATGTAAAGTATTAAGTTTACAGCTTGTATAACTCCTCATTTCCACTAGATGCGTAACGGCTGCGGACCGGCTCCGCTGCGTGTCTACTGCGTGCTCCGCCGTCCGTCAATACCCACCAGGTCTGGATTTGTTGCGGAACGGCTGCAGCCTTGACTGACAGCTGAATTCACGTAGAGTAGAACCACAAAACCAACACCAGTTAGTTTCCATCCAGAGGAGTAGAGGGGAAACAGCTCTGTGCTGTGTGTTCAAGGTGTAGTTCAGGGAAATATGATCCACCGTGAAATTAACTGGATATTTAGTTTGTTTCTGTGCTCGACTTCCTGTCCCACACTATCTGCTGTGTGCTGAATTGGTGCGGAGCTCTCCGGCGTCCGTCAAAAATAGAAGCTCTGCGTATCTGCTGCGGAGGGCTGCGGACTGACGGAGCTGGGACGGAGTCGGGACGCAGGCGTTCTGCAGTCTGTGGAAATACACACACTGACTTTAATGGAAACCTGATGACTCCGCCGACGTTCTGGAGACGTTCCGCATCCAGTGGAAATTGCCGGTAACAGTGTAAATGTGCAGTCCCCTCAAAATAACTCAAGATACAGCCATTCATGTCTAAACCACTGGCAACATAAGTGAGTACACCCCTATGTTAAATTCCCATAGAGGCAGGCAGATTTTTATTTTTATTTCATGGATCCAGGTTACTATGCATCCTGATAAAGAGATGATAGAGAGATGATTTTATGGAATCTACCCCATGCCAATCTGTAGGTATGGTGAAGGGTATGTGATGATGTGGGGGGGCTATTTTAATTCCAAAGACCAAGGGAACTTTATCATGATGTGTTTTAATCCAAACCACGACCTTTTTCCTAAACTTAACTAGTCGTTTTGGTACCTAAACTTAACTGTCGTCGCTGCTGTCAACGCTCACTTTTGGTCCCCTAAACTTAACCATAATGTCCGCCGAAGCGGCCGGCAGCTCGCGGTGCCCTGTACCCAGCTGAAAGCCCCCCTTTCTCGGGTAACTCAACTTCCAACTGCCGCTGATACAGTGGAACTTTGTGGCGGCTAAACACAGCTAGCAACTGCCGCTCGGCGTCACAGAGCCTTGTAGCCGGTGATTGCCCAGTTTCGTAGGATATCATAGGTATTGGTGTGCATACATTTTCATACTATATCGTACGGACCCATTCATGAGAACACGCTATGTTCAAGCGACAACAACACAGGACTTTCACCTAGCACATTGGGGTGGGTGTACCGTTCTTGTCTTGCTTGTCACTAATGTTCATCTTTCAACCCCACCTACGATATTTTCCTACTTCTAAATAAGTACGTGTACCTTGCATGTTGAAAAGTTACGCCAAGGGTCCTGACTAAGCGTCAGTATTTGACGAGTTGGGAGTGAGAATGTGTTGTTTTACCCCTGCCATTACATGGGGAAATATAAGTTAAATACAACATATAAAAAAATAAAAAACTGTGCTTGTTTCTTAGTTCGCCTATTCCAAAAAGGAAAACTCACTTGGGACTTTTATTGTAAGGGCAGTGGAAGTGGTAGAAATGTAGAGAGAGAGAAAGAGTAATGGTCCTGCAGTTACACTGATTTAAAAAAAAGATATGAAATACACTTATTTGAATAGTGTTAACACATTCTTAACACAGCTGTGGGCTTTGAGATATGATGTTGGTGTACACAACGCTAACATTAGTCATCTTTCAGTGACCTTTGCTGGTGATGCTGGAACTCGATCCCCAGAGCAGGTTAGGTATGAAAATGACCAAAACTCGAATGCAGGTGTATTTGTTTTTCTGTAACACCTGGTGTGTGTAAAGGAGCCCACGCTGCATGCCAGCACTGATAAACTGCTTTTCAGCAGTCTGCAGGTCAGGCGATACTGAGTGATGTAGATGAGGAGAGTGAAGTTATGGAATGGCGGATGACTCATTCGATTTTAATGTGTAGTTTGTCTGGAATGGTCACTGGAGTTAATATTTGGGGGTTGTACTCTCCGCAACCATCATTAAAACATTGTAATGGGCAGATGTATTGCAGAGACTGACCATCCGAGCCAACCATAGTCTCCACATTGCCAGACCTTCCTCCACAGCACTGTGGAGGAAGGTCTGGCTAGTCCACACAACATTCTTGGATAGGAACCAATCTTAGGCACTAAGCCCCGGACGGAACCACGGTGCCTCTGCTAAATAGTCTCAGGAAGGAACTTGTTTTGGTGGAACATGTGTATGTTCAAAAGTAGTTTTAGTCGTGCAACAGAAAACTCCGATTGGACAGAGAGTCTAGCTAGCTGTCTGGATTTACCCTGCAGAGATCTGAGGAGCAGTTAACCATAGTCCTCACAAATCCACCGGAGGTTAGAACGCCAACACAGAGACAGAGGAATGTATCCCGTAAATGAACCGTTGTCAACATAGACTAAACCAACCATTATGCGTTGCCATCGTTTGGCTTGCTGCGAGCAGAACAAGTAGTTCGATATACACAACAAGATGTGGACCAGACCACATATGCTGCATAAAACCTCCATCAAAACCCTTTGTAGTTTGCCTGGAATCAGTGGGGAACATTCAGGGCCATAGCTTTGTCATGTCACCTGAATTTAGTGGGTTTAGCAATCTGGGGTGAGTTTTACGTGCATAATTAAATGGGTAGTTCAAAATGTTGGGATAATATGTTTCTTTGTTTTCTTTCTGACAGTAAGATGAGAAGATCAATACCACTCTAATGTCTGTGAATTAAGTGTAGAACTGGAGCCAAGCTTAGCATAGCAGGGGGAAACAGCTAACCTCAACCAACATCTTTAAAGCTCATTAATGAACACTCTTTTGTGTAACGCTCAAAGGAAGACATGTAAACATAAAAATGTGTGGTTATAGCCGAAGATGCATTTTTACATTTTTGTTTATTTACAGATTAAACAATTGTCGTTGTTAGGTGTATTTTAAAACATTTTGGTTCGGTGGTTAGCTGTTTTTTCATCTTTCCAGTCTACGCTAGGCTATAGATATACTTCTATGTTAAGACGGCATTGGTGCAATAGCCTGTATATCCTATAGGCTAATATGCAATTTTTATGTATTTTTGTATCTCCTTTTTATACTATGTATACTGCATGATGTGTTATATGGACCTGTTTCTGCAAATAAAGCTTTATTATAACTGAACAGCTAACTAAATAAAAAAATTTGGAAAATGTAAATGATAATAATAATAAACATGAGAGGGGAGTGCATTGGGGAGATTTGTTTACTTGACCTGGTTGGTTGTTGGTTACAGCCGAACTGGAAGGACCCATTTTGGGTGCTCCAGGTTCCAGAGGTCCAATTCATGTTTCCTATAGACATAGACTATAGTTGCCAGTTGGAGCACTTCTGCAGCTTGGATCAGCAAGAAATTCAGTCCAGTCGTCAGTACAAAAGATGAACAACTGTGTTAAAAAAGATCTGGTTCTCTGGACTAAAAAGTCAAAGGTACAAGCCTGTGGACAAAACTAAAGAATACTAATACTAATAGAAGTCAACTCCGCCTCCAAAGGTGCATTTCGGCAAGAAACACCCAATCACAGAGCTTCAATTCATACAATTTCATAGCCATGAATATGCCCTCAGGCCTCAAGCAGTGCTCAAAATATATATCTCCAAGAATGTTGGAGGAACTTGTGATAAACAAGCCTCAATTTATCACTTCCACATCTTTCAAACAAGAATACACTCGCCAAATTTGACACAACCCTTTTGCAACACGACGCATATTACAGTGTTGGGGTTTATGTGTGTATGTGTATGAGTCTTCCCTCAGTGAAGCATAGAACCATCACCTGGAGCCTGGCAAAGTGGTGTAAATGGGTAATTTTGGTGTTTTGTCTAAAGAATTTTAAATAAATTATTTTCTCCTATATTCTCATGCCTGTAATTAATGATGAACTGACTCACGTCAAAGAGCTTACGTAAATATTTTCAGTTTGGATGAAGGAAATGTAATCAAGAGAAATCCAGCTGTTTCATATGCAGCTGAACAGAGATTGGAGAGGAATTTGGTGGATCAAATGAGGATATTCAACACAACTGCATGGTTATTAAAGATGATTTCTTATAGAAAGATACTATTTATTTGATGACTGAAGCTTGTTCTTTAGGCAGTGATGATTAAACCAATCTGTGACCGCATGTTTGTTTTCCACATGTGGATAGATTTTCTATACCATCTGTGAGAACGTTGCAAATGTACATACAAGTGCATGAGAAAAAAAAATTAAGAAAGTTATTGCCTCGATGTTGCAGACGTATTTGCTATCGTGGAAAATGACATGCATATATTTGCTGATGAAATTTTGCAATTACAAATCCCACAGGTGATCAAACACTTTGCAAAGAGCAAACACAGAGGTCTGACACACATGCTGTAGATTCTACATGCTTTAAACACAGAGCAATACTTTGAGTGGAAATGTTGAGCAAATGGCTGCTTCTGATTGCACAGAGAGAGAGAGAGATAAGAAATTGTAGGATTGTCACTGTGCAATCTTTACATATAGGCCTCCACCCAATATACAGCAAACACACATACATTGTTTTGTGACTGATCGTTGGGTCATTGTATTAGATTGGTACATTCTCTAAAGTCCTTTGATACAAACACTGCCTTTTTTGTTGTTAAAAAAAACCTACCAGAACATAACAGGGAAGCAATATCATTCCATCCAACAATCATAAGCAAACAGGAGCCTAAAGACACAACCTCAACAGCAACCAGTGGGAGAAATACACCAGGATGTTCACAGCTAAACAAAACACGATAGGGTTACTAAAATAATGAAGCTCAATGTACTCCACAAGATTATTTCTGGCCACTCATAACCAAAACGCATGCTAAGAGGTTCCTTTATTTCATTGGACAATCTCTCATAAGGAAAAATCTATGGTAGTCTTTCATACCACATTGATAAAGAAGGTGGATATACATTAAAACACATAAGCAGACTTGAAAGGCCTGCAACATTTAACATGATACTAAGAATATTGTGCAGTTTTACCAGACAATGAGCTAACACAAAGAATACATTGTTTTGCATCCATTACTACTTAAATATTACAGCGTTTCTTAATGCTGGATCTAATAAAGATCTCACAAGACTAGGTGCCTGGGTAGCTCACCTTGCAGAGCTTAACGCACAAAATATATTTTTTTTTTTTTTTTTTTTTTTTTTTTTTTTTTTTTTTTTTTTTTTTTTTTTTTTTTTAAAAAAAAAAAAAATTTTTTTTTTTTTTTTTTTTTTTTTTTTTTTTTTTAAAAAAAGAGTATGGGGCTGAGCAAAAAAGAGATGAAAATCCTCTGTCTTGTCTACTCATTGCATGAAAAAGGGACAGTTTTTTTTTTTTCTGCATAATATTTGTTGCATTGAGTATATTCATGTTGATGTTTTTTTTTTATTTTTTCTTTGTTTATTATTTGTGCAATAAAATATGAAGACATAGAACAATTGGATGGTGTTAAAACATACAGACATTAGGCCATTGAGACCAGTACAGTACAGAACAGTGTATATTGAACTGGGAGGTTGAGTTTGGCTAGTGTTAGTGACCTGACCTGTAAGATCAGGTGAGGTATGTCTGTAACATGGATGCTACTAACTAATGACAGAGAAAAGAAGGAGAGAGACTAGGGAGGAGAATAAATAATGATAAGTAATAATTGCAACACTCCATAATACAGCCCCCGACTACACTTACGGTTTAATATCGTCGTATGATTCAGTACACATACATGTAAATACTGGTACTTAATTACAGCTACAGCGGAACAAGGGAATAACAATTGGGACTTTTAGAGGAAAGGAGAAATTATTAATATTGTAAGTATTTTAGTAAGTACTGGGTACTTACAGGTATTTTAGGGGAAAGAAGAAAAGACTTTGGCAGGCAAACTGCACCCACACTCCAGACACATTTATTATACATGTCTTCTACTTAATTTGGAATAATAATGAGCCGAGAACCTTCAAAATGGGTCTATACTAGCAGGCATGGTCATATAGCACTGCAGCAGCTTATATCGATTAGCCTGGAGTAGAAAACAAACGTACCTTTCTCAAGTGCACAGCTAAGGCTATTGTCATCCAAGGATAAAAAAAACAACATTATACAGTAATAAAACAGTAGTCTAATTACACAGTAACAAACCCTGAAAGTACCGGGGCGCAGGCTGGATCCAACTTCAAATTGACATACAAATAGATGTACACGTAGTCTAGTTGTCAGTGTGAGACTGGTCTCCTTTTTCCTATTTTTTCTTTTCCTTAATTTTAAATCAGTAAGCATTACAATTGTGCAAATAAACAGTATTACCTTACTTATTTTTTAAACAGATACATAAGCAATAATTTATTTTGAAAAATACAACGTTTCGTTCTTAGACCATCATCAGGTAAATTCACACATTCACCGTTGTATTTTTCTAAATAAATTATTGCTTGAGTAATGGTCAGTGTGCGGGACCTTTTCTAAGCTTCTGATCTGCTACTTTTGATCATATCCTACGCACCTGCCCGACAAATAAAAGAGGTGTGCAAAAAAGCTTTCCTACGTTAAAGAGATACATAAGAAAATACACATAAAGCAAAAGAGAAGAAAAGCATTCATGAAACAAAGTAAAGTAATAACAACATGCCAGGGGTCAGCAAAGAATAAATAGAAAATAAATTAAGTGAAAACCTTAAATACCCACTGCAATCTTACATCTTTAAAAGCTCTTTTGATTTTGCCAGTTATTGTCTTAACATATAAAACCGTTTCCTTCTTGAAAACATTAAAGTGAGGAATATTATAAGACTGATAAGAAAATATTCTTTCTCAAATGTAGTGTACCTGACAAAACCAAAGAACAGATTTTCCAGTGAAGTTCAAAATTAATGAATCTACAAATATCTTGCCACAGTTTACGGGTATATGTATACATGTCCAGAACAGATGGACAATATTTTCAGTATGGTAATCACATAAGGCACAGCTCAAATCAATATATTTTTTGAATATAACAAAAAGGGGCTTAACCTGAACTTCTTTAACCTTATTTTTCAAAAATAAGTTTTGTGGGAGAATCCAAACCCTTTTCCAGTAAAAAAATTGTACACAGGCTTATTCCAATAAACTATTCAAGGTGAAACAGAAACAATATTACTGTATATTGAAATAGAGTATGGATCTTATGGTTGTTCTTACACACAGATGGGTTAAAGCACACTTTTCCAATAGGAGAGTCAATGGCATCAGTAGTTCCATCAGTATAAGGAATCAGAGCATAGACAGCATCAGAGACAGACTGCTCTCTTCAATGGACCTTCAGGCCGTGCTTTCGTCATCAACCCTGCGCAACCAATCCCTACTCCACCACTGCTACCTTTGTCCCGCCCTTATTTCCTTTGTAACACAAGTGAAGCTTTCTTTTTTGGGAGTCCCTGTAAGTCTATATGGTTAGACAAATTGCACAAACGCTACACATCCTTAAACTTCGATTCTCTCGTATCCTTTTGCATTTTAAAGCCCTACATAACGCTTAAAGTGATCAGTTTGCTTGCCTGTCAATCAAAACTCTGTCACCAGGCTAGGTTGAGACTGCAGAGCTTTTCCACGTCAGTGTGTTTACCAAGACCAGATTGACAGCTGCAGGAAGGTGTTCACTTTATTCACTTATGGAGCATTCTTTGAAGAGTGAATGAATAAGTAGTGTTTGGAAATATTACGTTATCACGCAGTGGAATGTCCGAAACTTTTAGTTTGTCCTGTTCTCGTAGTGAACTGAACTTTGCTCTTCTTCATTCACTGTTGGCCGGCTAGCCTGCTAGTTTGCCGAGCTAGGCTAGCATTAGCTACAGCAGGACTCCATCTTTGAAATAGCAGCATCATACAGGTAATATGTTTATTTCTAGAGAACCAGAACAGCGTGCTTACATATCTGACAACATGCGTTTTGCTTTATTAAATCAGGAAAATAAATGACTGTTGTCTGAGAGTGCAAACACGGAAGACACCTCTTTCCTCAGCCAGATGACACGCTAGCTAAGTAGTTAGCTGTGAGGTTTCTGGGCAGGTAACGTCAACATATGCAACGCATTTGTAAACTCCTTAGTACGTTGATAGATATTAGCTAAATGTTAGGCATGTGTCCTCTCATTGTGTCTTTGTTTGTCCCAGAGGACTGTCAACAGTCCCAACACCTTAGTGTGGTGGAGAGCTAGCCTGTTGAGGTAGCTAGACGCCACTGACTAGCTAGCTAGTTAATCTAATTAGCCAGCTGGCACCTTACTAGCTCTTCAGACAGCCAGCTAGCAGAATATCACTTGCTTTTATTGTATGACTGCATTCTGTTGCACTTTTATAACGTGTTGAGAGTCTCACTAGCTATGTCTTTGTTAGATTCACGTACGAAATGCCTGGAGCCCTGACTGTTTTTTTATTTCTTACATGTTACAGCCAGAGGTGCTGTGCTATCCAGCTGGTTGTTAGCATTGCTTTCTAAGAGCAAGGAAGAAAGTCTTGAGTTTACCCAACAACATGCTGTGATTTATGTGCTTCATTGCTAGCCTGACCATGACTGTCACTAGAAAAGCTCTTATCATGCAAAAACAGATGTAAAAATCATCACCTGCCAAAATAAACCGTTTTATGAAGACTTTTAATCTGGTTACTATTGTGAAAAGCAGGGAGCACCTCTGGCCCCTGAGCTGTCATTCAAACAAGTATATAAGGTACTGATCTGGAGGGGAGACATGTTAACATGTTAACATTATTTTGGAAACGGCGTTGTTTTCTTGTCTGGTACCCAGTACGCAACACAATAGTCTATATCCGTGACGTTCCACTTCCGGGATGCTCTTGTTCTGCCGGAAATTCCGCCGGATGTCACTCTTTTCGGATGTCCGTTTTCGGATGTCCCGTCCCCTTCCCTTGTCTCTGTGTTGGCGTTCTAAACTCTGGTGGATTTGTGAGGACTATGGTTAACTGCTCCTCAGATCTCTGCAGGGTAAATCCAGACAGCTAGCTAGACTATCTGTCCAATCAGAGTTTTCTGTTGCACAACTAAAACTACTTTTGAACGTACACATAACGTACACCCCAAAACAAGTTCCTTCCTGAGACTATTTAGCAGAGGCACCGTGGCTCCGTCTGGACTTAGCACCGCCCAAGACGATTTGTGATTGATTTAAGAAATGCCAAAAATCCAGAGCACGTTTTTCTACCATCCAGGAATGCTGTGTGGACTAGCCAGACCTTCCTATGCAGCGCTGTGGAGGAAGGTCTGGCAATGTGAGACTAGCAACACAATAATAGTCTTATCATCCAACAGGAACCCATTCATGTTGTCCTGCTCAACACAGTATCTGTAGCGAGACAGCATGCAGTGACTGTATGTTTATACTTGTGGGCTTTATTAAATGACAGCATTCATAATTAATATGTTAGAAGGAGAAACTTCTTTCTCATATTGTTAATAAATAAATGAAAGCAATTGAAGGTAAGCCGTGATGCTGGCAGTTTTTTGGTAATGCAAAACCATTTAGTTGTCAAACATTTGACCTTAACTGACTAATTGACTAAATTGTCTGTCCCTGCTGTGTGCACTGTGCAGTTGGAAATTATAATATCACACTTACATTACTTATTCAGATTGGAATTGGTGGTTTGAAAAACTTAATCGCTAGTGAAGACTCGTATATATGACAAGTCTCTACATCCTGACCCCTACCTGTCATACCTTTTTATCCTCTTATTATTTTGAATAGGCTGCTTACCATGAATTTGAAAGAATGTGCCCTCCGCCACCTAGTCTTTACATTTTTAAATCTTCCTATAAAGTAAGAGTATTATCTGACATGGCTTTCATGATACAAGGAAAAAGGTTAATCCTACCATTTTGAGGCATACTGCTTGTCAAATATGAACAGAATGTCATTTTGATATTGTTTGGTTATCCTTATTGGTTTTTAGGCATTGTCAAGGTACACATGGACCTTTGCTGTTTGGTTCTTAGATTCTATATTCATTTGAGGGTGAGAGTTTTTAGTTTGACTTTAGGCTTGGCGACTTAATTTTCATACTTCTTGCAGCATTTCAGATTTTCATACCGGATATGATTGTTATCCATAGCTAGGGCTAGGCAATAACTCAATATGATCATTTATCGTCTTTCAGTGGAATCATATTGTGATCAAGATATTGTGACATACAATTACGTTGTCTAAATTGATAATAACAAGCACACTAACTCAGTGTTCTCAGAAAATCTGTTGTGAAACATTTTGAGGGAATATCGTTTGAAGAATTGCAGATTTGGTTTAACATCACACTATTTTTGTGCATGCATGTCAACATAGTCAGTATATAGCTGGAAAAAAATATGTATTTTTTTCACTTGAAACCACAGTTTGATGAGTATTTATCTTAAATCTCATTGTAAAAAATATTTTGTGAAAGCACCAATAGTCAAACCGACAATATCGTCGCAATATCACAACATATAGACTCCCAGTAATTTTCATGCTAACTTTAACAAACAGAAGTGTATCCGTTTCGTGAGATGGAAGAGTGACGACATTAAAACCAAAAACAGTGTAATAAAACAATATATTAAAAAAGAATGTATTTTTGTTCTTCAAGAGTTATGATGTGACAGATTTCATTAAAATATAACTTGTTATATTTCATCTAGACCTGACAACTGTCAATCATGATATCTTGATATAATCATTTTGCAACAATACTGTTTTATACAGAGACTTTAAGTGATTATTTAGAGTTATCACCAAGCCCTGGCTAGAATTTCTGCCAAAATCAACTATCCCCTCCTCCTTTTTTCTCTCTCAGAAAAGCAGCATGGTGGACAAGAATATCTACATCGTCCAGGGTGAAATCAGTACTGTTGTTGGAGCTATCAAGAGGAACTCCAGATGGAATACCCACACTCCACTGGTAAGTTAAAACACAGCACTTATATTTGCTACTTTTAACTGAGTTCAGGTTAAATTAACTAAAGATATGAAAACTGACTTAAAGGGTAACTACTGTTTTTTTTTTTTTTTTTTTTCCATCCTGGACCCTATTTTCTTATACCCTGGAAATCCAGAGTTCTCGTGAGAGCACAATTTGAATATGCGAATCAGCGAGTCCCTCTGGCATCGAGTAACGATGCTCATTAACTCTGCCCTTGTAGCTGAGCTGCACCAATCAAATCGGTGTATCTGATATAGGCGGGCCAGATGACGACAGTTTAATCTACCAGTTAGCTCCGCTGGTAGCTAAGAGTTTAATCTACCAGTTAGCTCCTCTGGTAGCTAAGAGTTTAATCTACCAGTTAGCTCCGCTGGTAGCTAAGAGTTTAATCTACCAGTTAGCTCCGCTGGTAGCTAAGAGTTTAATCTACCAGTTAGCTCCTCTGGTAGCTAAGAGTTTAATCTACCAGTTAGCTCCTCTGGTAGCTAAGAGTTTAATCTACCAGTTAGCTCCGCTGGTAGCTAAGAGTTTAATCTACCAGTTGGCTCCTCCGTCGCTAGCGCGTATCGGGCTCTGGATACGCCCCCGTACCCGTGTTTGTTGTGATTGGTCCTAGTGTTATCCAATTGCGTGCAGTGAGATTTTCAAATGCATGCTTGGTGCCGCCCCTCAAGTTGGGCCATTTTCATTACTCAGTGCCAGACCCTTAATATTTCGGATTTGGGTCTGGATTTTGAGGCTAATTTTCTTATGTATTTGTGTGTAAGTGACTGATAGGAACAATAATGTTTGACATTGGTCCAGTGTTAAGCGTGCACGCTGTAACCGGCAGCCACAGAATGGGCTACAATGTAACCCTATGGGGCAAATGTGCATCGTCAATTTGGTAAATGTTTTTTGCCGCTGACAGACTCGGATTGTTATTCTAAGTGTCTGAGAACATTATGGAGAGGATCTCTTCAGAGATAGACCTTTTAAAAACCTCTTTGAGATCTTTCTGTTTAACCAGAAACAGCTCGGAGGTTGCTAGCGCTAAACCCACTAGACTCCATTTAAAAAAACGTTGTGAGCGTGTATAGAGCCAACATATTTTCACATGTAAATCAGTAAACTATGTGAGTTGTGATGGTTGGAAAAGTGGAAAGACGACCCAAAACAGCTTTTCATAGTTTTATTTTGTGTCTGTCGACTTTGAATTAAGTGTTTTTTACGATTCTAAAATGACTGTTTATTTACAAGGAGTCTGGTGGGTTTATTTCGTGGATGTTTTTGTTTAAAAAAAGGATCTTACTCTTTAACAGAAAGTTTGACCTCCTCAGAAATCCTTTCCATAATGTTGTCAGACACTTAGAATATTAATCTGAGCCTGTCAGTGGCAAAACGAGCACTTTTCTGAAGCTAAATACAAGCTGCACAATTGTCCTATTAACTTACATTGTAGCTTGTTTCTCTGATTGCCGACTGCAGAGCTCTCGCTTAATACTGGACCAATGTCAAAGATTGTTGTTCCAATCAGTCACTTAGACACAAAAACATAGGAAAATAGGGTCCAGCTAATAAAAATGGTAATTACCCTTTAACTTCAGGTTTTACTAGTCACTCCTTTTTGATTTGGCAACTTTATTTCCAGTAACGTCAAATTTAAAATAGCCCCACATCATCACATACCCTTCACCATACCTAGAGATAGGCATGGATTACTTTCCATAAAATCATCTCTCAATGCAAATCAAACCAGCTATTAGGCTGGGCTATTTTAATTCCAACGGCCAAGGGAACTTTATCAGGACGCATAGTATCCTGGATCCATGAAATACATACATAGGGGTGTGTATACTTATGCCCTCTGTATTTTAAGGAAGAACATTTATTTATTTACGATACATTATTCGTTCACAAAGAAAATTGGTATCCTTAAAGGTTGGCTTTTTCCTCATTTCTTTTAATTAAGGCATCAATTTCCAAAAGAAGATTTTTGTAAATTTTTCTTTCTTTTTAGTCAACTTTAGCATGGGTTCATAAACTTATGAGCACCACTGTATTTTGCAGTCAGTGATTGCTGCTGTAGAAGGGACAGCATGTATCAGGTCTAGTGATCTAATTAATAATTATTTGCTGCTTCAGCTTTCCAAAGTTAGTTGTGGTGTTGACTTAATTAAAAATGTTCAAAATGTCTTGTTTTGCCTTCTTATTCTTAGAAATGAAGTCAAATCAGAATACAGACACTCCTCATTAAAATGTTACTTTGATCATCGCTAACTCATCTCAAGAACTTGAAGTCCACCTGTTGCAAATTAATGAAGTTTGTCAACAGAAATGGCGGGAAATGGGACAATTGGGAAATTGAAGGAAACAGGAGTGGAAATCTTGGATGTGATGGATACCTAACATTTTGTTAGTAAAAAAGGCTATAAATAGCACTTTCTTGCATCTTTTGTCAGCTTTGTTTGAAGAAATGGAAATATGGATGGCATTAAATGATCCACTCACAGTGTGCATGTCCTCTCATGCTCCCATCGTGTTCTTATCATGTCTTTTCTCTGCCCAGGATGAAGAACAGGACCCGTTACTTAACAGCTTTGGCCACCTCAAGGAAATACTCAACAACATAAAAGGTATGTGCGGCTGATGTAGGTTGGGTGTAAGGTGATGGTATAGGTAGGTCTGGCGATGTAAGACTAGTACCAGTTTGATGGGGCCAAGCTGTTTGACTGACAGCTTCCACACAAGCCTAGGCAAACCAAACTGGTAAATGCACCAGATTTATACTTTCACACCAGTGACCAGGGTGGACCAGGTGTCTGCTCAGTGTTCAACCCTCCTTTTGGAAATTCAAACCAAGCCAGTCAACATGGTTGTATCCCTGGTCATGACAATTCAGAGATCACCTGGGTTACAACCCGGGAAAAATGCATAACAATTACCTTAAGTGCTAGAAATGAGCGGGGCTTTCACGTCATGTTCAGTGAACTGCTAAATTATCACATACCCCAGTCCATCTGTATACCACAATAACTAATATGCGGCTGCTGGGTACAGAAGTCTGCAGACGGGTGTCTGGCGGTGCCGAGAGAATTAAACATAACTTTTCATATGTTTACCTTCTAACGGCAGTTGTGCCTGTAAAACGCCACTACCGCTCTGCAAAATGTCACTAGCAGAGTCAACTTTTGAGACCGGGGTAGATTAGTGAACATCAGGGCACTCGCTGTCAGTGGACAAATTAATTGAACCTCTCCGCTCTGCTGTTGTTGAAGCTGCCTTTGAAAATCCTAGTTTTATACAGTCTATGGTGAATATCCAGTGTAAAGCACCCTGAGACAAAATTCATGTTGTTGTATTTCAAAGTGTGCGACCACCATAAGCGGCGACCTGTGATGACTGCCCCACTGTCATTTCCAACCAATCACATAATTTGTTTGGACCCTGGGTCGCGAAGCCGAGTAGATGGAGGAGGGTTACCCCATTCAAACACACAGTCGACCTGGGTATAACTCTGTTTGAGCCATTGGTGTGATTGTCTGAACTGGACAAAATAGGTCAGGTGTGAAAGCACCCCGAATCTGCAAAAATCCCCAAAAACTTATGTTTGATTCTTTCTCTGTTATTCAAAGATTTCACAGTGGAAACTGTCACTTAGGCTTTTTTGTCTTAAAGTTTTGTTTGTTTTGACAGATTGCTGTTTGACAATTTTTTTTTTTTTTTGTGAGAAGACAATGGTGGTAAATGGTATGTAGAGTGCAAGTGTCTCCGTACAAAAAATATGTCAATGGTTAGCATTATATGCAGTAGCATCCACCTGAGATACAGTTAAAAGTACATTACTTCTAATATCTGTATTTTTCAAATAGCTTGAAAAATGTAAGGGTTGGGCTTTTATGTTGCAAATTAAGATCGTCTAGAATAGTTTAAGACACACAAGTTCAATTCAATTCAATTTTATTTATAGTATCAAATCATAACATAAGTTATCTCGAGACACTTTACAGATAGAGTAGGTCTAGACCATACTCTATAATTTACAAAGCCCCAACAATTCCAACAATTCCAGTAATTCCCTCAAGAGCAAGCAGTGCGACAGTGGCGAGGAAAAACTCCCTCTTGGGAAGAAACCTCGGACAGACCCAGGCTCTTGGTAGGCGGTGTCTGACGAGCCGGTTGGGGGTGTGATGAACAGTGGCGATAGTAGTCACATTAATAATGGAACAGTGACTGGGTGTAGCGGGAAGCTGCAGGGTTCAGCAGGACGCAGCATGACATTGCAGGGCATCGCTGAGTTCAGCAGGGAGTGCAGCAGGACCACGGCGACAGCTGCAACCAGGATCTTGGTGCCAACGTTCTCCAAGGAAATACGCTGGGGGAAAAAAAAGCATAAGGACTCCGGGGAGTAAACTCCCCAGAAGCTAGGATTAGTAACAAGCATTTCTGGGACGGGCTGCACACAAATAGTAATAGTAATAGTAACAGTAATAGAAAGGGAGAGGAGAGAGCAGCTCAGTGTGTCAAAGGTAGGAAGTCCCCCGGCAGTCTAGGACTATAACAGCGTAACTATAACAGGTAACTAAGAGAGACAGGTCATAAGGAGAGGTAGCGTTTTCGGGCTTAGAACTCTCCCCTGCCGGATCTGGCTTGGCTGGCCTGCCTCCCTCTACTTTGTTATGTATTATTAATCTAACAATTATGAAGAGAAGCAGTTGGGCCAGTTAGGTGAACACTGCAACTCCTCACTCCCTAACTATAAGCTTTGTCAAATAGGAGAGTTTTAAGTTCATTCTTGAATGAGGTGACAGTTTCTGCCCCCCGAACCCAGATCGGGAGCTGGTTCCATAGGAGAGGAGCCTGATAACTGAAGGCTCTAGCTCCCATTCTACTTTTAGAGACTCTAGGTACCACCAGTAACTCTGCATTCTGGGAGCGCAGTGCTCTAGTAGGACAATAGGGTATTAGGAGCTCTTCTAGATATGATGGCGCTAGACCTTTTAGAGCTTTGTAGGTCAAGAGAAGGACTTTAAACTCAATCCTGGATTCAACAGGAAGCCAATGCAGAGAAGCTAATACAGGAGAAATATGATCTCTTTTCTTAGTTCTTGTGAGAACACGCGCTGCAGCATTCTGGATCAGCTGGAGAGTCTTAATAGACTTATTTGAGCAACCTGACAGTGGGGAATTACAATAGTCCAGCCTGGAAGTAACAAATGCACGGACTAGTTTTTCAGCGTCGTTTTGAGACAGGATATTCCTAATTTTGGCAATGTTACGAAGATGAAAAAAGGCTGTTCTTGAGGTTTGTTTTAGATTGGCATTAAAGGATATATCCTGATCAAAGATAACTCCTAAATTTCTAACAGTGGTGCTGGAGGCCAGGGCAACACCATCCAGAGTAGCTATATCTCTAGATAATGAAGTTCGGAGGTGTTTAGGGCCCAGCACAATAACTTCAGTTTTGTTAGGGTTTAACATCAGAAAATTATAGGTCATCCAGGATTTTATATCCTTAATGCCGCGCGAAATTTAGCTAGCTGACTGGTTCGTCTGGTTTGATTGACAAGTATAATTGGGTGTCATCCGCATAACAGTGAAAGTTAATTGAGTGTTTTCTAATAATATTGCCTAGAGGAAGCATATATAAGGAGAATAGAATTGGTCCAAGCACTGAGCCTTGAGGAACCCCATGGCTAACTTTAGCGTACTTGGAGGATTTATCATTAACATTCACAAATTGAGATCGATCAGAGAAATAGGACCTAAACCAACTCAGAGCAATTCCTTTAATGCCAACCAAGTGTTCCAATCTCTGTAACAGGATTGAATGGTCAATTGTGTCAAATGCAGCACTAAGATCTAGTAAAACAAGAATGGAGACAAGACCTTTGTCTGCAGCAGTTAAAAGGTCGTTAGTAATTTTCACCAGTGCCGTCTCTGTGCTATGATTCTTTCTAAATCCTGATTGAAAGTCATCAAATAAACTATTGCTATGTAGAAAATCACATAACTGATTAGCAACCACCTTCTCAAGGATCTTGGATAGAAAGGGAAGGTTAGATATAGGTCTATAGTTTGCTAAGACCTCAGGATCGAGGGTGGTTTTTTTCAGAAGAGGTTTTATCACAGCTACTTTAAATGACTGTGGTACATAACCTGTTAATAGAGACATATTGATCATATCTAGTAATGAGGTGTTAACCACAGGTAATGCTTCTTTGAGTAGTCTCGTTGGGATGGGGTCCAAGAGACAGGTAGAGTGGCGTAGCGGAGGGTATCTTTAACATTAATTGTTGAAGGTCTATAGGATAAAAGCAGTCTAAGTATATGTCGAGACTAGTCTTTATTTCTATCGACTCTGCGTTTAAAGGTGAACCGTTAGAAGTTGAGTGTAAAAGGTGATGAATTTTATCTCTAATTGTTGTAATTTTATCATTGAAGAAGCTCATGAAGTCATCACTACTCAGAGCTAGAGGAATAGATGGCTCAGTAGAGCTGTGGCTATCTGTCAGCCTGGCGACAGTGCTGAAAAGAAACCTTGGGTTGTTCTTGTTTTCTTCTATTAGTGATGAGTAATAGTCTGATCTGGCCTTTCTTAGGGCCTTCCTATAGGTTTTGAGACATTCTTGCCAATCCAAACGAGATTCTTCCACCTTGGTGGAACGCACTACACTCGATTCGAGGTTTTGCGAGATTTGTTTTAATTTGCGAGTTTGGGAGTTATACCAAGGTGCTAGTTTCCTTTGCTTCATCATCTTCTTTTTCAGGGGGCGACGGAGTCTAAGGTCGTCCGTGAGCGTAGTTCGTAACACCGTCTACAAATGCATCAATTTGAGAGGGACTGAGGTTAACATACAGGTCCTCTGTTATGTTAAGGCATGACATAGAGTCGAATGCTGTTGGAATATCTTCTTTAAATTTAGCTATAGCACTGTCAGATAAGCATCTGGTGTAGGAGCTTTTATCTATTTTAATATAATCAGGTAGTAAGAATTCGAAAGTGATTAAAGAATGATCTGATAATACCGAATTCTGCGAAAATATTATTTAATCCTCAATTTCAATACCATATGCCAGCACAAGGTCGAGGGTGTGGTTAAAACAGTGCGTCGCCTTGTGCACACTCTGACTGAAACCGATTGAATCCAGTAATGAGTTGAAAGCAGTACTCAGGCTGTCATTGTCAACGTCCACATGGATATTAAAATCACCTACAAGAAGTACTTGGTCTGATTGACAAGTTGTATGTGTATGCTTGTTTTGCCTCCTTCTCTAAACGGATTAGAATAAAGATGGCAATTTTCAGTTGTTTTACATATTATTAGCATTCTGTAGTTGTTTTTTTTGGGATTGTAGCCTTGGCCATACAACTGGTTGTAATGTGTAGCCTACTTTCAGATGACATGGCATGGTATGGCAGCCTCGGCCACCAGTGTATGAATATGTGCATGAATGGTGTGAATGTTGCCTGAGTAGTTGCTAAGACTAGAAAAGCGCTGTGTAAATGCAGTCCATTTACCTGTAAGACTGTAAGTTTGAATGCTTCATCACTGATGCGAAAACTTCATATTTCCATACGGTCAAAGAAAGATTAATGTTTTGTCCTAATTACAGCTGAGTCGATTAACAGAAAAATAATCTAACTATTCTTATATTCAATTAAAGGCCGAGTCCATCTGCGTTCTTTTCCAGGTTTTTCAAATGGAAACGCAAACTCAGCCTTAGGAAGCAGTGACATGTGTTACCACAGTAAGCTAATGAATTAAATCAAAGGTCCACAGCAAGTGAGCAGTGTTTCCCATACGTTGATGTATTTGTCGCGGGCTGCCAAACAGCTAACACCTAACGTCAGTTAAATTAACTTTAACGTGTGCAGGTTTTGAGACTCATCAAACGCTATAAACGGACCAGTGCTGCTTCGATTTCATGTCCATACCGAAACTCTTTATTTTTATTTTATTTTTTTAAATGGCGGCCAGTCACAAAGTTTTAGTTGGTCTTTTTGGTCACAATAATCTCGCCCCGAGCCCCTGACGTAAGTAGTTCTTGGTTCTACACCAGCAAAGTGTTGATGCTGCTCTGGAACCAGTTTTCCCCTGTAGAGAGCCGAGTATTTGGCTGTCGAAACGCTAAGAACTGGTTGGAGATTAGGAACCGGCCCTCAAACTGCCTTGGTGGAAAAGGGTGAGACCTAAGCTGGCTCTGACGAAAATCCTGCATGTTGTCATGCCTTTGCAATGAGAGGCCTGGCAGCTCTCACAGCCCTACAGCTCCAGTTGTAGAAGTTGTGAGCAATGGGAAAGATGCAACACATGGAGCTGCACAGTTTGAGCCCCCACCGCTGCTGTCTTACTCCAGGGAATGCCTTTGTCACTGTGAGATGGACAGGCGCTGCTGGCTGAGGCGGAGTCCACCACACTGGCTCACCCTACTCTTTACTTTTCCTCTCCCTATAACCCTTTACCTTCAGCCCTCAAATCACCAAAAGCCTTTGTTCCTCTGTTATCCTCGCTTAAACAGATTCCTTTACAGTTACTGTATTTGACCAGAATGGAAGTCGAATATATAAAATTGAATTTTTCCCCCTAGCTTTTTAAGGGCATTTGCATGAAGTAATGAGTCCATGTCAAGGATGTTTGAAAGCCTTGTTGCATCCTTAAGCCCAAATCCCCTGTGCATCCAGTCTCTGAAATGTTACATCCATGCCCTGATAAGAGACAAAATGGAGAGCAAATAGCCACAGTAGAGCTCAATTCTGTGCTTGACAGACTGATCAATTTGTTTTGTTTTTGCAGCAGCATAACAACCTAATATATCTCTCATACAGGAACACAGCAATATTTTGGCCGGAAATCTTGCGGGTGGGCTGTGCATTGCTGCTGCTTTGAGGCTTCGCAGCGGCCCAGCTGTCTGCTTAATGAAAGCCCAGTAATTCCATTCATTCTGGTGTGTATCTCTGCTCCCTCTAACACCTGAAGCCAACTAGCAAAGGAAATATGAATTAGTCCCCACAAGGTTTCTCAGCCCCTCTGTCTGTCTACTCTTGCTTTCTTTCTTTCTATATTTCTCTGTCGCTCTCTCTGTCTCGCTGAGGGTTTCGCTGCTCTGGCGGTCCTCTGCTATTGTAACTAGTGTGATTGACAGGACCATGTGCCATGGAGCTGGAGAGTAGTGCAGCTGGAAGTATATCATCTGCAATTTTAGTTGGGTAAATATAGCAGGGAGTCTTGTCAAGCAGAGAGATAAATTGTTCTGGGAAAGGAAGTCTTGTCTCTCTTTTCTGAAAGCAGAAAAAAAGTTTCCTTCTACTCCTGGAAAATGCAAGGTCCTCTCTTGACTCCTGAACAATGAGAGCACAGTTGAAGAAGATGACCCAACGATGGACCATGTGTTGTGATGCTTCAGCTCCACCTTGCTCAGTCAGCCAGGCAAATCGGGCCCAGGAAGCGGGGGCCTTTCCTCTGATATAAATGGGATGGTTTGGATTGAGCCTAATATCTAATGCCCCATCCCTAACCTCATTAGACCCATATCATTAAGTGCTTTCCACAGCTTTGTGGCCAGCATCTGTCTTTAAATATGTACTGGGTTGCCAAAAAGAATGGTGTTTTGTGTCCTACATAGGTTCTTTTGGTTTTAATCTTAAAGAACACAATGGTACATATATTGTTTAAAACAGTTAAGCATCAGTTCAGTCATTTAGTAAATTTGTACGTAACATCTTTAATGGTGCAGGGGTTAATGTCATGATCCCAAACCATTTTGTACAAGATGTTCAGTCTGGTATGCCCTATGGCTTCTACAATAGGCAGGTTGAAGTCCTTTTTCATTATGTTGGAGCACTACTGACCTATTGACATTCCACAGTTTTTACACAAAAAATGTGGGCAATTTTTTGTTTGATTAATAAATAATGCAAATTTTACCTTTTGGGTTTCTTTTCCTGCTGCATTAAAGATATACACCATTATATTGAGCTAGGTACCCAACCCTGGATTGTGCGTACCATTAAATTTAAATGAAATGAGCATGTGACCCGTTTCAACTCCACCACTCAAAGCCAAAAAAACACGATAAGAACCGGAATCGAAAGGAAGAATTGGAATCAGAATCGTTAAAATCTAAACGATGCCCAACCCTAATTAAACCCGTAGAAAACTTTGATTGGTAATTACACATTAATTGTTTTTGTGACTATATGTTGTTCACAATTTCATATTAGTTTGATTATTATTATTATTATTATTATTATTATTATTATTATTATTATTATTTTGCCTTGTCATGTGATATGATTTCATCCGTACTAGTTGGCCAACAGTTGGCTAAACGGATCAGAAGTTGTTGTGATAACATGAATAGCCATGTGGTTTGTGTTGCGTCTAATCCAGGCATTACGCTGGAATTAAAAACAAGAAACTGATAGTGACAAATTGGCTCTAAGATTTGATTTGTTGCTGCATATAAGCATAAACTCCAAATATGCCACATGTAAGATTGCAGAAATAGAGAAAGTACTATTGTATTTGGTGTTCCAACATCTGAAACAATGTTTTGAGCTGCAGATTGAGTCTTTGTCTCTTAACTGACATTGACAGGAGGTCTCTCCCGTATAGGATTGTCATCACACAGACAAATCTGTCTCAATCTCTTGTTGAATAATTCTTTGGATTTATTTTACTGCTGGACTATACCTCAGAGAGTAAGAGAGAGAGAACAGTCTGACATACATTTATTTCCTCTCCTGCGCACCTATTCTTTTCAGGTACACCTTTTTTTTTATCCAGAATTCACTGAGCCTCAGCTTTTCAAATCTTCAATTCTTTCCCTTCCACCCTCCTCTCACATCAACCCCCTCTGCTGCAGCGAAGGTCAGATTTTTGACAAGTCTGCAGAAGAAACAGTCTGTTCCTAAATCCCTTCATTTTTATTCATACAAATACAGGTTTAGAGCCCCTTGCAGCCCCCCAGATACAAAGCCAGAGTGGCCTTTTGACTGACAGCTTTCTCCTTTTCATCCAAACACTAACGAAATTCACAAGCACACCTCTAATTGACTCGAATCACCAGCACAGCACCAGAAGTAGATATCAGGGGGCATGGCAGTGGATTTGCAGAATGAACATTGTGGAGGATGATTTGATTACTCTCCAGCTGACCTTTTACAATAATGATCGTGCTTTCCCCAAAGCAGAGCACAAAGCAGAGCTAATTTGGCATGGAATAGTAGAATTATGACAAAAATAATATATTTTTAATAAGGTAGTTATAGGCCCTAACAAGTGACAACCATTGTGTGCACTCATTCATGTATTTTATCTGTTGTAATAGTAAATGAATGAAATGAAGGTGCTCAGTGTCATCATTATTTATGACGCTTGTGTTTTGAAAATGTTTCCTTTTGTTTTCACACAGCCTAATCCATGAGTTACCGACAACCTCACTAATTCATCACATTTTACAATCTTGTCAGTCGTCAAGAGAGAACGCACACATGCCGTCTCTCCGTGTTATTTCAAGGTCAAGCGTGAGTGGGTGTCGTCTTGGTGCCCAGCTGTGGTCAGGCAGGCGCTGGCGGGCCTCGGGGGGGTTGCAGCCCGAGCACTTGGTTGTGGCCTTTTACCCCCCCTTACACCCTCTCACCCCGCTCTTCCTTTTCCCTGCCACCTGATCTTCACACATAAATCACTCCCAATTGAACCAGCAGAAGGCAGCTGGCAAATGCCGAGGAAGAGGAACCATAATTCACGTCGCTCAGCCACTTATGCAAATATGTTTACTCATGAAGGCATTCTGAACAAGGAGAATCTGCCTCACGGCAATTCTTTACATGTCTGCCGCGTGGCCCGGGTGTCCCTTAGCTTTAGGCATGAGATCACGGGTTAAATTCTCAGTCCTGCTGTCAGTGTTATTTTTACGACGTGGTCAGATTTACCTAGGCTTGGCATACGTAGCTAGATAAATGATCTGTGCTTGCACAGAAACAAAAATATGCAACAAATGATTATTTCCATTATTGATTAATCTGCTTGATTACATTTTTCTTGAACATTAATTTGGTTCATAAAATGACAGGAAAAAAATACCCTTTACACTTTCTCAAATTCATGTTGATGTCTTCAAATTGCTTGTTGTACAACAGTCTAAAACCCAAAGATATTCAGTTTCTGATCATGGAAGACAAAGAAAAGCTGAAGCTCTACACATTTGGGAACCTTGAACTAGTGAATCTTTTGTATTTTTGCTTGAAAGAAATGGTTACTCGATTATTAATTGACTGAGCAATTAATTGATTCATTGTTTGAGCCCTGAAATATAGCTAAGTCAATGTAACAACCATACAAAAATTAACGTAATGGAACATACTGCCAAATGTCGATGTCATGTTTCGCGCAATCTTGTAAATTTTACGGATTAATTTGTCCCAGTTATATTATTGTTAAGGCTTTGTGCAATAGTTCAGACTGGTCTTACTATGTGTACAAATAACTGTCATTGTGATACGGTTACTGATGATTACAGATAAACCGATTCTTAGCCTGGCTGCTCCAGTTTTTGAGAATTAATTTCCCAGAAATCATGCATGTTAATGTCAGCAACCTCATTTTAATCATAGTTGCTATATGTGTGCTTACTTTGCTTACTTTTTTCAAAGGCTCTATCTCATAACTCAGTTCTTTAACATTGAGCGGATTTTCCATTCAACTGGCCAGAATCTGCACCTGTAGATACATTTACGGTATGCTATGCTTCACACTGTCTGAGGGATTGTCCTGTCATTGACTCTGTCATGTTGATGGTTGACCTGACTATGTTTCAGGTTTGTCTAGTGTAAAAAGCCTGGGACACAATGAGAATATTGCAAAAAAACAACAGCGTGAACATGAAAAGACTTGCCGTACAGACACCAATTACTTTGTTGGAAAAACCCAGGGTTTCCGCAGGGTCTTAAAAAGTCTAAAAAACATCTAAAATTTCGAAATCAAAATTTTAGGCCTAAAAAAAGTCTTAAATTTGCAGTATTGTGTTCTAGGTCTTAAATAATTTTGAACAGGTCTTAATTTTCCTACGTCCATGCAACGCTACCTATAATATTTATTGAAATGCTCCCGCAGTGCTTTACAATGTTTTTATTTATTTATTTATTTTTTATTTTGTGGTGTTGTAGTTCTTCCTTTCGCTAGTCCAAATATAATTTCGCTGTATTACGACTACAAATGAGACCAACATGCAACTTATTTTGCAGCCGATCAGCTTCCTTGTTATTGGTCTCTTTCGTATTGTGCCACAGACAAAACAAATTTTATTTGTTTATATTTAATGGTAAATTTAAAAAGTCTTAAATTTGACATGGTGAAAACATAGTGAAGACAACATATTTTAGGCATTACAGTGCAGTTTTTCACATCACTCCTGTTCAAATGACATTGCTTTTGATCGACTAAACAATTAAAACCATTAAAAGCAAACGTTAAAAGGCTGAATGTCTCAAATCAACTGTAAACTCTTGGCAACTATGAAATGTCATTTCATTAGTATGCCATATGAAACTATATTATTATTATTATTATTATTATTATTATGGGAACACGAAGTACATCCCTGGTAACACCTAGTCTGTTTTTGATTGACCCTTTAAAGCATTCATTTTGAAATGTTTGCACTGTTGTGAAGTAGGCCTCAACGAATGACTAATTTGGCTTTTGATTATTCTGAGGATTATTAATTTTTTTAAGTTCTCAGAGCCCAAGGTGACAAATTGCTTATTTTGTCTGATCAACAGAAACAAACCACAGACATTCACCTTACGATATAAAACAAGGAAAAGTAGCAAAGTCTCACATTTGAGGTGGAACTAGCAATTGTTTGGTAGTTTTACTTAAATAATTCGTCATTCAACTATTGGATTTGTTGGCCATTAATTTTCTGTTGACTAAACGTTGAAATACTTAAAAGAAAACCTTCTGTAAATCATATTTTATCTGAACTGAGATTGGGTTTATTAGAGATTTGAACCTCCATTTGTAATTAATTTGACTGATTAGTGTCGCCTGGCTTCTGAGAGCAAGATTCAGGTCACCTGTTGTTCTTAAATAAATGAAACTAAATGCCATGTTATCACAGAGAATATACATACTAGCTGAATGGATGTGTAGTTGTGATTGATGGTAGATGGGAGGCGCCATGGATTATACAGGTGTTATACAGTGGCAAGCCTTTGGCCTACCGGTTGTAAAAGCTCCCATCAAAAGAGCTATGATTAATAGGAGTTGCTCCCCCCTCCCCAGACAGGCTGCCACCTAGTACTGGTTAGTAGCTGTAAATCTGGCCAGTTAACAGTGCCCTAACCGGGGACTGACAGGCAGGGCTTAGGACCAGTGTGAAGAGGGGATGCAACTGTTGTACTGTTTCAGAGGCTCTCAACAATGTGCTGAGTGGATGGAGCGTCCCAGCAGAGGGCTATTAATCATGCCAGCTGGGGTGTCTGTTAGGTTGGAGGGGGATCGGGCTCAGGCATGGACAGAGCTGAGGGTTGGATGGAAGAGAGGGTCCAGGGTGACGCGGAGGATATGGATGTGTTGACAGGAACACTGGGCAAGATGTGAGCAAAACAAACTAGCCCTCATGAGCACCAAAAGACAGGAGGAGGAGGAGGAGGAGGAGGAAGAAGAGGGCAGCTTGGACCCAACAAAATGACATTCACACTAAAGCTTACAGCATGCATAGAGGAATTTCCACACCATTTTCTGATTTAAAAAAAAAAATCTGATTTGGAATCTGATTTTACATTATTCAACACACAAATCAGTGTGGAAATAGACATTTCCACATATTTAAAATTCATGTTTGCTTTTTGTCACCATCTAAACTAAGTCACTGATTAAACCTCACTTTAATCTGTTTGCACCAGCACAATTTATTACTGCTCAAGTTGTGTTTATACAAAACCTATTCAGAGGCTACAATACACGACTTAAAATGCTGTTTATTTGGGGTGTAGCGATACACAGAAGTCACAGTTCAGTTCATACCTTTTTTTTAGGGCTGCAGCTATTGCTTATTTTAGTAATCAAGTATTCTACAGATTATTTCATGGATTAATCGAGTATTTGGGTACTCATACAATAGTAAATATACAAAAGAGAAATACGACAATTTCCAAAATGAATAACTAATTGATTTAACTTATGTTCTGTGGAAAAAATCAAAATGTTTATTGCTTAAATAGCATACAGTAATATAACTGTCAAAACTAAACGCATTTAGTGCATTTAGGTGCCATATTCTGGGTTTTAAAGAAAACATTTTCTAACTGAAGGTCCATCTTTGGAGCTGCCGTCTGCTCTCCTCTCTGCAAAGTACATTCCTAGGGAGTGAGGCGGAGGGATGCACTGGCTAGTTAAGTTTGGTCTCATTTGTGGTCTGATAAACAGTACATTTATCAAATTCATTGCCCCATATCACTATTTCCAAGCTACTGTAGTGGTTATATTTCACAGAGACGGACCATCAGTTAGCGGCTGTAGCAACTCAAATTCAGCCAGTGCACGACCCAGTGCTGGGGTTCACAGTGGCCTGGTGGCCAAGGGCAGCTCTGGGTCGAACCTGTGTAACCTGATCCTTCTGGGAGTCCGGGATCAGACCCACGTCTTCTTTACGTCACCTGTCCTCAACGTAAGCATGTTGTGCGACAATAATAATCATCCATGTCAAACAGTGTGCTGTATGATTTTTACTTCTCAAGTTACTTGAATATTTGTTTTAGCCTTTCGCTGTTTTAGGAGTCACGGTGTCAAAGACTGACACCGATCTCTTGCAGGGGACTGAGTTAGCATTTTGCCCACTGGCAACTGGTTTGTATTGTAAACATAAGGAACACACAATGTGTTTCCATTCACATAACAGCTCTGGCATTTCATTCGCGCTGACCATAATGCAACTGACTTGCACGCCAATCAGCTTGTTGTGCTAACCTCAGCACCTGTTGCTAACAGCATACAGCTAAAAATGTCTTAGCGCCTAAGAACTTTGGTCCTGCATTAAGCCCAGTTCAGACCAAAGATTCGCAGCGAGACGAGTTGAAACTTCTCACTACTTACAACGCGCCGGTCTGCAACGTTCTGAAACCTGCCAGTTCACACCAATGCGATGAGACAGTGTATCATCTCCAATGGAACGACTCTTTGTTTTTCTGTTGTGACTTCCAGGCTTTTTGTAGCTGGCTAAATATGAATGTGGATAACGTTAGTGATGGTGAGATGCTTGCTACAGTTAGATTTCTAGTGATGAATTGGCTTTGTCCGAGGTGCTCCCTCTCTTCAGTCACTCTCTAGCTCGCTCGACTGTATGTGCTTGCGGGCGCATATTGAGCCTCCGTCTATCTATCATTTTAATTCTATATTGCCTTCCCCGTAAGTTATGTAACAAACAACGAACAGTAAAGCGCGTTGGCTCGCACTGGACTTCATGGTGGATTTAAGTGCACCTCGTAAACTCATGATGCATCCAGGTGCATCTCGTAAACTCTAAGAAACTCAAACTTTTGTTGCAAAGTACCCTTCTGCCATCGAGTGGCTCTTATTGTGGCATTGCCGTCACTGCTGAAAAAGAAATTGTAATTGAAAATTTTATCGAATCATGGATTTGGAAAATCGTGACCCCATTGATCAATTTGGTCGGGCCCCCCACCTTGTCAGAAAACATGCACATTGTTGTCAGGAACAAGTCAACATTGGTATCATGCTTCACCCTAATGAAACTGGACTGGTTGGAAGCACAACTATTTCATATCCCCCTTTTTGCTGTAAACCATTTTAAATGTTTTATCAGCTATTAATAATATTGGGGACATTTCATTTAAATAACCGTATCATGATACAAGATAAAACGCTCCCTCTCTTCAGTCACTCTCTAGCTCGCTCGACTGTATGTGCTTGCGGGCGCATATTGAGCCTCCGTCTATCTATTATTTTAATTCTATACTTTATAGCCGACTTTACAAGATGACTTCTCTATTGGCTGTTGAAACAAGAGACGTCTATTACATTCTAAAACCAGCCTCTGCAGACTCGACCAGCTGAGTCGCAGCAACACCATCAGCTGGTTTGAGTCGAGCTGAGACGGGCTGGTTCAGACCGCTGAAACTTTTCTCTGCGACGTTCTAAAACAGTTTTGTCTCATCACGAATCTTTGGTCTGAACTGGGCTTATGTGCATCAATCTACAGGCCGTGTATTCTGCGTTCACTGGACCGTGACCCCCATACCATCATGGTTTGGCACGAATACATGCAACTTTACAGCCCTACCCTAATTTTAACCAGCTTTTAATTATTATCTACATACAGTTCTAAGTACACATTTGCATATGTGGCCTTTGGCAGTAACCATAATCTTACTCAGAAATGATGATTGTCCCGATTTGTGATATAAAGAATCAAACAAATAATCGTACAGACAAGAACGCTAGAAGTTCGCTAGAACAAACCTCCAGGTTAGTTTGTCAAACTTGTTTGGAAGAGAAGGCAAACAGTAAAATTATTACCGCGACTCTCTGTAAACATCCGTCACAGTTTACAGACCCACTTCCTGCTTCAATCTAGACCACCATAGTTGTTATAGTTTTACCTTCAAATAGAGTAGTAGCTAAATTTTTGTTAGCCCTTTGGACTGGATGTTTATCTAGCCATTATCTTTTCCAGGCCTGGCCCACTGAGTCAGATGGATCAGTTAAGGTCTAGACCTTCTCTGTGTTGTCAGTTGTGACTTGCTGGTGAGGATTTAGTGTTTTCTCTGTGCAACCTGGATTCTGTTGTAATGTTCTGTTAAGCATATTCTTATGAGGTGGTAATTGGGGTTCAGCACAAGACTGATACCCTGACCCACACTCACCTCTCTTTAGCTTTCTCCAGAGCTAGTGAGCTTTGAGTTAAGTGTTGCTTTAATTACTCACACTGAGCCCTTAGCATTTATAAAACGGAGGGGTATTGGGGTAGGGTTTGAGATGTTTCAACACCTCTGAATCCAGCACCCGCTCATCACTGGAGGTCTGCTCTAAAAACAGACTCATGGTCTGCACGTGGTGACATATTGATTGGCTGAACAGCATTTTCAAGATTGACTATACAAGCTGGCATCGACAATTTCTGAAAATGTCAAGGTTTTCAATGTGTAAATCAGTGTGTGTCTAAGATTAGCCCTCTTGCAACACAGAATTAATAGAATTAAAATCTGAATTTCTTTGACATGACCTGCAGGGTATGGCTTATAAAACTTATAAACTTAAATATGTTGTGTTATTGTTAACGTTCTGAACAAAAACACCAACATCAACACAGTGTGATGATAACATCCAAAACACAAGATTCACTCTTGTTTCTTTGTGACATGAGAAATACTTTCAAATACTTAAATACTTAAAAATACTAAAACAGCCAAAATACACAGAGCTACTTATAGGGCCATTGCCTCACCTAGTAGAAAGGTCACGCCACACCACCACTGTTTGGGTCACAGGAGAAAAAAAGAAGCTGCTCAGCATGGGAATGTTGATTTAGAATTCAAATGTCAGCGTTGTAAATGAAGCTTCAAACTTTATGGAACAGCCGTAGGGCTAGACAATATCTGTCTTTCCATCCAAAGAAATTGTATGGTTTGATTAGGGTTAATTACGGGTGTCATGGATCAAAATGATTTCAATCATTGAAATCAAAAGCAGGATTGGCACGTCAGAAGAAAAAAAACAACGCGCATAGACGACAAGGTGTAGCTTACCGGCCAGTAGCATGCAGCTAAAGACACAGCACAACGTTAGGTTACCGGTAGAATGCAGCTGCACTTTTCGAGACACCATGGCCACTGCCGGAGTTGGAGATGATGGAGAAACAACATTTAAATTAAATTTTATTTATAGTGTAAAATCACTACTACAGACACTTTACTGATAGAGTAGGTCTAGATCACACTCTATAAATCAACAAAGACCCACAAATTGCAAGCATTGGTGCGACAGTGGAGAGGAAAAACTTCCTTTTAACAAGCAGAAACCTCGGACAGACCCTGACTCTTGGACATTTCATTTAAATAACCGTATCATGATACAAGATAAAACGTACTTGAGCTGCCAGAGTCTTTAGACATAACTCACAAGGTTCTTTGTGCTTTAGATCTCATTTTGCTGTTGAAAACATTTTTGCTAACTTGAATCTTGCTAGTGTGAAAGCTTTGTTTGTGTATTGTTTCTACATGTAGTGAATGTACTACACTTTTTTTTTCATATAAACTTAAGATTTTGCAACTGGCTGATAAACAAAAACTCAAGCATTAATCAGTATTATACATACTTTTGCCAGAATTAGTTTTGACTGCTGCTACTTTTTGTGTTCTCTGGATATTTTTAGCTTTCATATAATTTCTTTTCATTGTCTTTAATAATAGTGAACTGATTTGTCCTAACACTTGTGGCAGACTGTAGAGAGATTAGCTTAGCAGTTTATTGCTGGAACACAACCCAACATAAATAAGGCTAAGCATGCTAATGCCACAGGACTGTAGTTTGACTTGTCAAGGAGTTTTATTATGTGGACAATGCATAAGTCATGGCTAGTTAATGGCGTCGCCACCATTCTAGTGTCTGGTATGTTGCCATTTTGATGGTTGTAAAATGCGTTTGTGAGAACACAGACTAAAATAGGTCTTTAAATCCGCTGCACTCTTGACAGAGCCCTGTAATTCCATATTGACAGTTATATAGGGTAAAGTCCTGTAAACTGGGTTTCACACTGTCCTGTTGATCATAATCATAAACATACAATGTTCTGCAAGGTGTACAATAATGGAGAGTCAATGAGTGCATTTACATGCAGTTTAAAAAAACTATTACATTTTGGTTAAGGCAATACCCCGATTTCTCAACGCCATGTAAACACCTTACCCCGGTTAAAATCAGTTCTCATAACCCGGTAAATGGAGGTAGAGAACTCCTTCAGTAACCGGGGTATTACTCCATGTATACACCTTAACCGGGCTATGATTGGTTTAAGCGTCGGCGCATGCTTCAACTGCCCTTCAACCGGACATACTCCGTCAGCGCGCTGTGAGTCGTAGTCGTTGCTTTGACACCATACGACAAAACGGCGTTACCTGAATCAGTGGGCCATCGGCAGCAAAGAGCCTGCAGTCCATCTGTTTTACTCCCTGCCGAGGCAGCAGAGGACATTGGGAGATGGCTAAACCTACTGTCCATCTCCGGGGAGGGACCGAGCAGCCCCCGCTGCGGCCCCTGGTTAACGTTAATGTTAGTTAGCTGGCTAATGAAATTAGCTTGCTAAATCCACCCGACACTAGTTACAGATAACATTATAATGAGCTGAACAAGTTGTCAGTCATCTGGCGGGAACACTGTGCTGTCCTATGCTGGGATAATGTGTAAATTAAACATGAAGTTGTTAAATTTTACTAATTTAGTGATCGGTCCGTGTAATTTTGACATAGATCAACCGGAAGAAAAAGCATTGTGCGTTGGCAGATCGTTACCTACTGTACTGAAGGTAGAGTTACTCCTGTCATTCTCCCCATTCTTCCCTGCTCATATATATGGGAAGAACTCTCATAACCTGGTTATTCACTTAACCGAGGTAAGACCATACCCCGGTTACTGCTGTGCATGTAAACACACTGAATGCTAAAGAATTGGAGATGGTGTTGATAATCTCCGGAGTAGGATAGAAAAGCTGGTCAAATCAAGGCACACAGTCCACTAGCTGTGGAAGCAGCGCTGGTATAGATGTGTTGGCTGTGTAGGGGGTGGAAGGTGTGTAGGGGTTTGTTGTGGTAGAAAATAAGGGCCCATATTAGTATTTCGGAGAGGCACTGTCTTGCTGTCTTGCTTGTGTGGCGCTCACATCCTTAAGCCTTTGGTGTCTCAGTGTGAATCCCAGACTGCCTTGATGGACTGGGTTAATAAACCTCTCAGCAACCATCCCTCCCACACACACAGGCAGTCAAACTGAGCACACACACATGTGAAGTCTCTTGACACACACAGCTGCTTGTTATTTCATGCCCCATAAGGGTGCTGTGACCACGGACATTGTAATACACATATCCAATTAGCTAAGCATTGCATTGCGCATTGGTCTCAAGCTGGGATTCTCACAGATACATACATGCTCTCTTGTACTGGACATAGAATTTATTTTCTTGTTAGTCTCTCATCCCATAATAGTGCTTCTTTTTTCAAGCAGGACTTTACTTACATAGATCATTAAGTTGAATCGTTTAGCTTAGCAGATTGTAGTTGTTTCGTCCAGGCCTTTTTTCTAAGTTTATATTCTGTCCCACTTTATATTAGGGATGTCACGAAGCCAAACATTTTGTAGTCGGTACCAATACCACCAAGAGTACATAATACTTGACATTGAAGTCTATGCCACGGTGTGTATACATTTTCTTTAAAAAAAATCACCAATACCAGTGAAATTTCATTATTCTTGATATCCAATTCAATAACACGGTAAAAAAACAAAACAATGAATCCCATGTCCTCCTTTTATAAGGTGTATTTTAGGATAATGAGGATAACACTTGTCACTCTTTTGTCAGTTTTTTTCTGCTCTCAACTTTCTTTTACTGTTTTGGTGTGGAGGGGACAAGGAGAGCATGATTTACATGTAATCTGAAGAAAACATCAGTCTTCTGGACCCACAGTCCACTGCTCTGAAGCCTGGCAGCACCGCTCAGCCAGTGTACGGTAACGTCTTCCAAAAGTTCACCCGGAACACCCAGACAGCAAGCATGTTTAGTTACGTCGGTTTCTCTCTGCCGTTGTTTGTCTCATAGAACCGGTCTGGTTAAGGTTAACTTCACTGACGTTATAGAGGTCCGCTAAAACAAGTGCTAAAGGTGGCTGATGTCAGTAGCTATCATAGCTAACATTAGGCTGTGACAGACAACGGCAAAGAGAAACCGATTTACGGTCTGTTTGCAAGCTCCAGGTGAAGTCGTGAAAGCCGTTGCTCTCGATATAGTGTTACGGTAAAGCCAGAGGCTGACTGTGGTCGTTTCAAGCCATCGGTGAGCAACGTGCACGGAGATGATGCACCCGGATTACTGTGCCGTTTGGCTGTCTGTTTCTTCTCCAGCATTTAGCAGCAGACTAGTCTCGCATTGCCTGACCTGTGGAGGATGGTCTGGCTAGTCCACACAGCATTCCGGGATTGGAGAAAAAGATGCTCTTGTTCCTTGGCATTTCTTTAAACCAATCACAATCATCTTGGGCGGCGCTGAGCATCGGACGGAGCCACGGTGCCTCTGCAATAGCCTTGGGAAGGAACTTGTTTTGGTGGAACGTGTACGTTCAAAGGTTGTTTGTCTTGCAACAGAAAACTCAGATTGGACAGATGAATAGCTGTCTGGATTTACTTTGCAGAGATCTGAGGAGCAGTTAACCATAGATGGAAATGAAACGTTGTCGATATAGACTAGCGGCAGACTAGAACACTTGTAGGCATATACTGCTCCTGTCAGGTCCGGAAGAATTGCATGCCTCGATACCTACGGTAATGTAGAAAAACAAGAACTGTCAGGTTTTCAGAACTTTGGTAACGAAGTACGGGTTCTCGTGACATCCCTACTTGATATGGTTTATACTGTTTGCAGTTTGTTGTTGTGGTTCAAAAGTCATTGTCAGGAATAAAAAGAAATACATTGACTATAAATCCACGATGCACCCTTTTTTGCTTACAAGCAATGTAACATATAGTCCGGCACAGCAGACGCTACATTACATCAAGTCCAGCAAACTTGACGGAGAACAATGCAAAAACAAAATGGCATCATCCAACTGATTTAACTGAATATTCTCTGGTCCAGCTCCGCTAAAACCGCAATACAGAATCCATGAGCACGTTAGTGTGTTGATCATTACTAAGCTTGTTTTTAACCGTTGGCTACCATCTGAATCAACCAAAGTTTCCAGCCTGACCTCGCATGAGCCACGTGCCGGATGCCCCTTACCTTCCGCTCTTTGTGTGTTGCCATTGTCTAAATCGGTTTGCTTCGGGAAACAACAACAAACTTCTAGCTAGCAAGCTACACACTGAAAATGGCAAGGTTAGTAAAAAAATTGAATCGTGCAACAAGGCAGGCCTGCTTGATTGTAAAGATTTAAAAAGAATGTATTTAGGGCATTTCATTTTTAACTGGGATGTTTTAGGTTCAATTGGTGGGATTGCTGTGGACGAAGTACACACGGCGATACACTGGTGAGAGCTAATGATGATTAACCATGTATCAGCTAATTTAAATAGCTCATGTTACTGTATTGTGTGAACAGTTAACTTCATTTAATATTTTATGTGGCATTTTCTTTTGCGGGGTGCAAATATTCAACCAAAACAAGTTCCTTCCAGAGACTATTTTGCAGAGCCGCCACCGCCCAAGACGTTTGGTAATTGATAATGTATGCACCCAATCACCAAGGAAAATTCCATGTACTTCCACTACTGTGGCAATAAACTGCTTTCTGATTCTGATTGGTTTAAAGAAATGCAAACAACCCAGAATGCTTTCTCCTATCCTGAAATATAAGTGTGGTGTAGCCAGACCTTACTCCACTGGAGTAAGGTCTACTCCACTGGAGTAAGGTCTGGAGATAAGTCTGGCAAAACGAGACTAGGCTACCGACAACGTTATCTCTGCTTGACCTGTTCAATTGACTTTAGTAGTTTAAGTTAGATAACACACTCGACTGTCCTGCTGTTACAGACGTGAACTAACCAGACTGTTGTCTCATTCATGGACTCCTGACAGCGCGTCGCTGAATAAATATAGGGGAAACGCAATGGATATTTGGCGTTATTTTTGGCATAAAAAAAATTATTCTGGCTTGACATCTGGTTTTATCCAGATGCCAAAGGTGCAATGTCTCCTCTATTCAAACATCATTTAAAATTCACTCATCGCTCGTGCTGATTAATGGGGCTCAGCGGGGGGACATGTCGCTCCAATAGTTGCTCTAAATGCAAAGTAGGGCGCAGATATTTTTATAAAATCTTGTTTCTAACAGAAGGTTTGTTAAGATTTCTTTAACATCGGCAGAAGAAAAACAATCGTCGATCACTTCTATCATTGATATACGATCCCATCGACAATTGGCACAAGCCTACTTTGCCCAACATCCATACGGTTGTCATCCCCCTCCGGTTTGAGCTTGGAACAGGACACTGGTACAAGGCACTCGCCTCTTGAGTGGACAACCAGAATTAAAAAAAGCTGTCCTATTTCTGGGCTGCAGCTGGGGCTTTGAAATGAGTGTGTGCTGTAAAGGTGACATGGGTCAAAAATGTCTTGTTGAGGGATGGTGGGAGGGTGACTGGTGGGTAGAGGAGGACAGTTGTGCTGGTGGGCATGTTTGGGGGGTGATTAAACAACTGGCCATATTTCATGCACAAATATTGAATGAAAATGAGGTGACACATTCAGTAGGAGTGCTTTAAACCCCTTCTTAAATAGAGTGGGATCAGTGCCGCCCTCCATGGGAGGGAGCCGAGCAGGCTGGGGTGGCCCAGAGCAGCTGACGACAATACATGCTAACAACCTGGGACAAAAAGAAGGTGTTGATTGCTCTGAAAGCAAAATAGACCTGCCGATATGTATAACCATGTTCACTGCCTGCTCTCTGGCCCACTGCCTTTTTCACAGCTTTAGACTACACAGCGATGTGGTTTAGACAAAGGTTAATTCATCTGGGTTGTAGAAAACTGAGGTTAAAGGATTCTAGTTTTAATAGAAACAGTTTTTGCTTTGTAGGTGTTCAGATCGAAGAAGATTATTCATTTTAAATTTTTATGTGCAGGGAATTAATTCTGGCACTCAGCAAGATGTTATTTAGAAATGCATGTTTTTTATCAGTGTAAATTACTAAGTTTCAGTAATAGTCCCATCCTTGATTATTGCACAGCTCAATCTTACCATACTGCTGATGAGTATGAACACCAGTAGGAAGCTTTGTCCATGGTAAGCTAAGATCACAAGAGTGGAATACAAAGTTTTGCCGAAACAGCTACCTAAATCATGGTTGCATCTGTCGCCGTGGTCCTGCTCCGCGCCCTGCTACGCCCTGCAGTGACCTGCTACTCCATGAACTACTACAACTACTATTTCTAGTCATAGTTCCATTATCTTTATTGTGACTATTATTGCCACTGTTCATAGGGTTGTGCAATTAATCAAAATATAATCGTGATTATGATTTTGGCTCCCAATGATCACAAAAACAGAATAATCGAGAAAAACTATTATTTAGCTTTGCAAGTAAACTCTTATTTTCTCTTGTGTTCTGAATGAAATGATAAAGTTTAAATAGTATTAAGGCAATTTTCACAGTTGTATGTTTTTTTATTGTTGATTTATTTAACTTTTCCCACTGTTTTTAAGTTCAATAATTGCAACATCTTTCCAGAAGTCAACGAGTAATCGTGTTAAATTATTGTGATTTCAATATTGACGGAAATAATCACGATTATATTTTTTTCCATAAACGAGCAGCCCTAAGTGTTCATCACTTCCCCAACCGGCACCTTCAGACACTGCCTACCAAGAGCCTGGGTCTGTCCCAGGTTTCTCCCTAACTGTACGTACACACCACCGCCGACTTGAGCTGCATAGAAGCTCTGGCCGCCCTGTCGAGGACGCTTGCCAAAAAGTACGGGGAAGCATTTTGACGCTTTGGCCGCTCTGACGTGGCAGCATTCTTCAATCACGTTCAACACACGATTGTAGACAAAGCACAAGCAGCCACTGCACGGCCAGTACACTGACACTAGAAACCTTTTTATAAATTACATATTTAAGGACATAATTTGTATTGTTTGTTGGTCGCAGCGGTGTCTGTTAGCAGTTAGCTTGCTCGTTAGTCGCTGAACCGCAGCAGAATGCAGGCAGAGCGAGCAGCCGCCAGCTGTTGATCCGTGCAGGACTTCACCATGAGCGGACTGTTTAGAGACCATGTGACGGCAGGTAACGTTAACTGGTCCCTATACGCAAACAACGTCATATCATAAATGATAGGTGAACCCAGCAACGGCGATTATGAGCTTTTCCTCCATTTTCATCGAACTAATGTCTTGGTAGGAACAAAAGTTTACATGGTATGTTTCTCCAGAATCAGCCAGCGAGAAGGACGTCTATATTCCGATTGGTTGCTGCCGTTTTCCGCTGAACCTCCTTGCAGCTGAGAGAAGCTTCCATTGAAAACTAGAAAATGCATTTCCTGCAGAAAATGCGTGGGAATGCTGAATAGCTGAATTGCTAAAGCTAACTGGATGAATAGCTTAAATCCGTAAGAAGAAGATGAAGTAGTGAAAATAGTTGAAAAAGTAGGAATGGTTTTTAAATTTCATATCATACTACCACTAATGTACAAAATATGTGGAATAATTTAAGTTTTTTTGAAAAGCTTATGTTATAGCTAAACTGGATTGCTGGTTAAAATGTGTAAGAAAAAGGTGAAGTTGTCAGACAGACAGATGGACGGACGGAGAGAGGAAAGAGGAAAGAGATAGGACAGAGAAAGAGGCCAGATAACAGAGAAAGAGAACAGAAAAAGAAAGAAGACAGTGAAGAGGACAGAGAACAGAAAGAGGAAAGAGAACAGAGGACATGAAGAGGAAAGAGGACAGAAAGAAGAAAGAGGATAGAAAGAGGAAAGAGGACAGAAAGAAGAAAGAGGACAGAAAGAAGAAAGAGGATAGAAAGAGGAAAGAAGAAAGAGGACAGAAAGAGGAAAGAGGACAGAGGACAAAGCAGAACGAGGACAGAAAGAAGAAAGAGGACAGAAGAAAGAGGACAGAAAAAGGAAAGAAGAAAAAGAGGACAGCGAGAAAGAAAGAGGGAAGAAGAAAGAGGACAGAAAGAGGAAAGAGGACAGGGAGCGAGAGGACAGAAAGAGGAAAGAAAAAGAAAGAGGACAGAGGGAAGAATAAAGAGGGAAGAAAGAGGACAGAAAGAGGAAAGAGAACAGAGAGCAAGAGAACAGAAAGAGGAAAGAAGAAAGGACAGAAAAAGGACAGAAAGAAGAAAGAGGACAGAGAGGAACGAAGAGGAAAGGAAGAGGAAAGAGAACAGAGGACAGAAAGAGGAAAGAGAAAAGAGAGCGAGAGGACAGAAAGAGAACAGAGGACAGAAAGAGGAAAGAAGACAGAAAGAGGAAAGAAGAAAGAGGACAGAAAGAAGACAGAAAGAAGAAAGAGGAAAGAAGAAAGAGGACAGAAAGAGGAAAGTAGAAAGAGGACAGAAAGAAGAAAGAGGAAAGAAGAAAGAGGACAGAAGACAGAAAGAGGAAAGAAGAAAGAGGACAGAAAGAGGAAAGAGAACAGAGAGCGAGAGGACAGAAAGAGGAAAGAGGAAAGAAAGAAGAAAGAGGACAGAAAGAGGAAAGAAGAAAGAGGAAAGAAGATGACAGAAAGGAAAGACAACAGAGAGCGAGAGGATAGAAAGGAAAGAAGAAAGAGAACAGAAAGAGGAAAGAAGACAGAAAGAAAGAGGACAGAAAGAAGAAAGAGGACAGAAAGAGGGAAGAAGAAAGAGGAAAGAGGACAGAAAGAGGGAAGAAGAAAGAGGAAAGAGGACAGGGAGCGAGAGGACAGAAAGAGGGAAGAAGAAAGAGGACAGAAAGAGGAAAGAGGAAAGAAAGAAGAAAGAGGACAGAGGGAAGAATAAAGAGAGAAGAAAGAGGACAGAAAGAGGAAAGAGAACAGGGAGCAAGAGGACAGAAAGAAGAAAGAGGACAGAAAGAGGGAAGAAGAAAGAGGAAAGAGGACAGGGAGCGAGAGGACAGGAAGAGGAAAGAGGAAAGAAAGAAGAAAGAGGACAGAGGGAAGAATAAAGAGAGAAGAAAGAGGACAGAAAGAGGAAAGAGAACAGAGAGCAAGAGAACAGAAAGAGGAAAGAAGAAAGGACAGAAAGAGGACAGAAAGAAGAAAGAGGACAGGGAGCGAGAGGACAGAAAGAGGAAAGAGGAAAGAAAGAAGAAAGAGGACAGAGGGAAGAATAAAGAGGGAAGAAAGAGGACAGAAAGAGGAAAGAGAACAGAGAGCAAGAGAACAGAAAGAGGAAAGAAGAAAGGACAGAAAGAGGAAAGAAGAAAGAGGACAGAGAGGAACAAAGAGGAAAGGAAGAGAAAAGAGAACAGAGGACAGAAAGAGGAAAGAGAAAAGAGAGCAGAGGACAGAAAGAGAACAGAGGACAGAAAGAGGAAAGAAGAAAGAGGACAGAAAGAGGAAAGAAGAAAGAGGACAGAAAGAAGAAAGAGGAAAGAAGAAAGAGGACAGAAAGAGGAAAGAGGACAGAAAGAGGAAAGAAGAAAGAGGACAGAAAGAGGAAAGAGAACAGAGAGCGAGAGGACAGAAAGAGGAAAGAGGAAAGAAAGAAGAAAGAGGACAGAAAGAGGAAAGAAGAAAGAGGAAAGAAGATACAGAAAGGAAAGACAACAGAGAGCCGAGGACAGAAAGGAAAGAAGAAAGAGAACAGAAAGAGGAAAGAAGACAGAAAGAAAGAGGACAGAAAGAAGAAAGAGGACAGAAAGAGGGAAGAAGAAAGAGGAAAGAGGACACGGAGCGAGAGGACAGAAAGAAGAAAAGAGGACAGAAAGAAGGAAGAAGAAAGAGGACAGAAAGAGGAAAGAGGACAGGAGGAGGACAGAAAGAGGAAAGAAGAAAGAGGACAGAAGACAGAAAGAGGAAAGAAGAAAGAGATCAGAAAGAGGAAAGAGGACAGAAAGAGGACAGAAAGAGGAAAGAGAACAGAGAGCGAGAGGACAGAAAGAGGAAAGAGGAAAGAAAGAAGAAAGAGGACAGAAAGAGGAAAGAAGAAAGAGGAAAGAAGATGACAGAAAGGAAAGACAACAGAGAGCGAGAGGACAGAAAGGAAAGAAGAAAGAGAACAGAAAGAGGAAAGAAGACAGAAAGAAAGAGGACAGAAAGAAGAAAGAGGACAGAAAGAGGGAAGAAGAAAGAGGAAAGAGGACAGGGAGCGAGAGGACAGAAAGAGGGAAGAAGAAAGAGGACAGAAAGAGGACAGGGAGCGAGAGGACAGAAAGAGGGAAGAAGAAAGAGGACAGAAAGAGGAAAGAAAGAAGAAAGAGGACAGAGGGAAGAATAAAGAGGGAAGAAAGAGGACAGAAAGAGGAAAGAGAACAGGGAGCGAGAGGACAGAAAGAAGAAAGAGGACAGAAAGAGGGAAGAAGAAAGAGGAAAGAGGACAGGGAGCGAGAGGACAGAAAGAGGGAAGAAGAAAGAGGACAGAAAGAGGAAAGAAGACAAGGAGCGAGAGGACAGAAAGAGGAAAGAGGAAAGAAAGAAGAAAGAGGACAGAGGGAAGAATAAAGAGGGAAGAAAGAGGACAGAAAGAGGAAAGAGGACAGGGAGCGAGAGGACAGAAAGAAGAAAGAGGACAGAAAGAGGGAAGAAGAAAGAGGAAAGAGGACAGGGAGCGAGAGGACAGAAAGAGGGAAGAAGAAAGAGGACAGAAAGAGGAAAGAGGACAGGGAGCGAGAGGACAGAAAGAGGGAAGAAGAAAGAGGACAGAAAGAGGAAAGAGGACAGGGAGCGAGAGGACAGAAAGAGGAAAGAAAGAAGACAGAGGACAGAGGGAAGAATAAAGAGGGAAGAAAGAGGACAGAAAGAGGAAAGAGAAAAGAGAGCAAGAGAACAGAAAGAGGAAAGAAGAAAGGACAGAAAGAGGACAGAAAGAAGAAAGAAGAAAGAGGACAGAGGAACGAAGAGGTAAGGAAGAGGAAAGAGAACAGAGGACAGAAAGAGGAAAGAGAAAAGAGAGCGAGAGGACAGAAAGAGAACAGAGGACAGAATGAGGAAAGAAGACAGAAAGAGGAAAGAAGAAAGAGGACAGAAAGAGGATGGACAGACAGAGAAGACAGACGGACAGAAGTGGAAGGCCAAAGAGACTACTGTTCATGTTACTGCCTGTAGTATCTGTATAGACTACTGTTCATATTACTGCCTGTAGTATCTGTATAGACTACGCATATACCAACACACCCGGTACATAGACTACGCATATTACTGCCTGTAGCAACCGCGTAGGCTACTGTTCATTATACTGCCTGTTGTACCTCCCCAGAGACCTGTTCTTTTTACCCCCCCTTTTCCCTTTTTACACAACACTCCTTCCCTCCCCCTCTCCTTTTTGTTTTTTTTCCTTTGTGGTTGTGTTGTTATTCCCATGGCCCCCGGGGTATACACATCCCTTTCTTCTCTTTCTCCCGCCACCCACCCCCCCCCCAGCCCCCTCTATCCCCTTCACTCCGCCGCCGCTCCTCTCTGTCCCTTAGCCAGAGCCCCCCCACCAAGCCCCCCCCAAGGCCCCCCACAACACCCACCAATAGTCAAACAACCACCCGCCCGAGACAATCAAGGGCTTTACTACAGGGCCTCTAAAAGCATTGAAAGAAAAAAACGGGCATAAAGTAGCCAAACAAACCAACTCAAAAGCTGGGTCCACCACCAGTGCCAAGAGTGGGTCACACCAGCATTTAACAAAAGAAACAATAGGAGCATGAGCACTAGCCACAAAGAACAGCAAGCACAAAAAGGAAAAGGAAAAAACAGAAGCCCGAAAAACAAACCACAAACAACAAACACAAACCAACTACTCCTACGATAACATCAACAGTAAGAACAACAAACAGAGGGCTGGTGGGCATAAAAAGCACAGAAAAAAACAACAAACCAAAAAAACTCTTTCCTCCCACACTTTTACAATCCACCACACCCCACGCACACCCCACCCACACCCCATACACACAAAAAAAACACCAAACACCATTAAACACACACAAAAAAAAACAAAACACACAAAACACAACAAAAAACCGCACAAAAAACTCTAAACAACTAAAACCACACTATACCACACCCCATTATAAAAAAACCCAGAAGTAAAAAAATGAAAAAGGAAAGAAAGGAAAAAGAGGAAAAAAAGGGAAGAGGAAGCTAAAGACTGCCCCAAATAACAAGTTAAAAAAAATAAAAAGTAAAAAACATAAAAAAAAAAAAAAAAAAGAAAAAAAAAAACAACAAAAAAAAGCACCAGAAGAAAAAAAAGAAGAAAAAGACAAAAAAAGAAAAAAGGGGAAAATGGGGGAAAGCAAAAAACAAAAAAAAACCAACAAAAGGAAACAAAAGAAAAAAAAGAAAAAGAAAAAAAAAAAAGAAAAAGGCAGACAAAAAGGCCAACAGCACCAAAGCACAAAAACACCACACCCATAACCACACCCTATCTCTCAACACACCCCCCCCGCGGAAAAAACAACACAAAAAAACACACAAACCCCCCCCCACAACCCACCAAACCAAACAAAACAAACACCCACACACAACCCAAAAAAATTACTGGAATTGTTGGGTCTTTGTAAATTATAGTGTGGTCTAGACATACTCTATCTGTAAAGTGTCTCGAGATAACTCTTGTTATGATTTGATACTATAAATAAAATTGAATTGAAAATTGAATAGAAGTTAATGTCCAGAGAAATCCAGAATCGCCAAAATTTGACCCACCCTCTCCCCCCAAATCCTTTGGTAAAAAATGGCATACATTGGGCAGGTAGGTCATGATTATGGCGGCTAGGCTAACAATAAGCATGTTAGCTAAAGCTAGCTCTAATATTAGATTTGGGTACATCGGCACAGATAGGCCTATATGAAATTACATGAGGGACATTTTTAAAAGCATTGCATATATCCCACCAACAGTGTAAGTGTGTTTTGACCTGCTGAACATTTCTGCCTTTGTCAGATGGTTTTTCTGTCGTTTGCCTCTGTTTTTTTTTACAAATTATGCTCAAGGCAGGAAGTAGAGGACCAGCACAAGCTACCGGCAGGCCCGTCCTGGACCTACGTTTCTTACTCTGACATTCTCTTGTTTAGACTTTAACATTACTTCTCGATGGCACAGGCTCGCCTCTTCACAACACTGTAAGACTCTGCAGCAGTCTATGAATCTGTAGCAAGTGGAGTGAAACCCAGCGTCTCCGGTAACACTGTAACTCGATTTCTGTAAAATGTCTCTGATTTTCACCATTTGACGCGGTTTCTGAATGTGTCCCACCGTGCCTGTGTAAAAAAAAAAAAAAAAATCATCTGTCCCTTCTTTCTTTATGGACGCAAGATGCATATAGAATTGTTTATAATCCTTTTTATGAACTTTTGAAGGAGGTCTGGCCATAATTTCCTCTTCTTCGTTACTCGATGTTGACAACAAGGGCCTAGACAACAACTCCTTCCAAAAAGTGACCACTTAAATTGTCTAGCGGGGAGCATGTGATCATTGGTCCGCGAAAACCTCATCACTAGTTTCCAAATTTTACGTGAGGGAACTATTGCCGACTTTAAAAATTTTTTTTTTTTAGCCAAGAAAAAAACCTCAGTCACATTATTTCCCTTGGTTTACTAAATTTAGTTTTTGAAAATAGAGTAAGTAATTTGTACTGTAAATTTGTCAAGCATACTATAAACCAGAGAACCACAACATACACTCAACAGAAACTCAATACATGACAGCATTTTGACAGTAAATGAAAGGAAAAACTGCCTTACGGTAGCAGTAAAGTAATGTTTACCTGGGTAATGTTAAAATATGGAGAAATGTTTGCATACACATGGTGCATTAATTTGGTAGTAGCTAGATAGTTTAGATGTCTGGTGATGATGAGCATGAACTTTTGTGCTAATGATTAGTTTGGGTCTTTTGGGCAAGAGTTGTGCATATTGTTGCACTGCAATGTTGTAAAACCTAAGCCACAGCAATCCTACAATGACATCACCTTCCTTTTTTATATTATAAATATGATTTTAATTCAAACTATTTTTAAATTTAAAAATCAAAGTTAATCACTAGAGCTACATTACATGTGAACAAATGTGTGCTTTTTCTCTACACAGTTTAAATATACCTCTACAGTTTCCCCACAGGTGGTAATAATGTAGCAAATAGCAGTTGGAGATATGTATCCCTAGATTTGTCAATTGAACTCCATAATCCCTGTGTGAGACGAGCAACACCCTGGGCTCTGCCTCCTCCTAGTCTGACCCGCGCCTGTATGTACAAGGCAGCTAGCAGCCATCCCAGCTATGCAGATATGTCTGTGTTGGTTTTTAACTGTAAAAATTCCTGCTAAACTGGCAGGAGCTGAGCAGGTTATGAGTGGTGAAATGTAACAAAATTTACAACCTGAAAGGAGTTGTAATGTGCGGCCGTGGGGCGTCTTCTGGGTGGGTTGGTCGACAGAGTTGGGGGTGGTGTTGAGGGGTTGTAGGGGGTCAGACGCAGAGGTAAAGGGAGAATGAACTTGTGAGCTAGTGGGCATCAATGTTGAAGTCAAGTATAGGTCAAACTAATCCAGGGCTCAAAGCACATATGCCTCCAAACTCAACACCACAGATGTATTGGTCTGGGCTTTATACTGTGTGCTCTTAGAAAACAGGTTACACAAGTGTAACTTTTGTACTTTTTCTTACATAAAGTATTTTAAGACAAAGGATACCACTTAGTTGCTTCATTTAAACCATCTTCTCACATGTTAATAAATCTACTACCAGTAATTTATTGACAAAATAAAGGAATTGTGAGTTAATGTTGCACAGTTGAAGTAATGAAAACAGTTTGCTGATTGACTAGTATTTGGACTGAACATAACATGACATGGTAACCACACTGAAACCAACATACATGATGAATGGATTTCCCATAGAAAACAAATAGGTTGTGTCTGTCCTTAACAAATGTGAAGTCAGGTTAGAGAAAAGGAAACAGTAGTGAACTACAGCTAGGCTAAAAAAGGGCCAAAGTCGTCGTGTATTTTGATCTTTCAGTAATTTTCATAATGTTCACTTTTGCACTATAGAGTGGCCTGCTGTTGTAAAGGAGAGCAGTGCAGAAACACTTTAATCAGCTTTATTTTGGCCAATACCGATCCATGAGCTTATTTTCAGGTTCATACTTACCCTTATTGTGTTATATATCTTTTTTAGGGCTGGGCAATATATCGATAATATATCTATATCGTGATGTGAGACTAGATATTGTCATATATTTTGGATATCGTAATATTTGTTGTCTTTTACTGGTTTTAAAGGCTGCATTACAGTAAAGTGATGTACTTTTCTGAACTTACCAGACTGTTCTAGCTGTTCTATTATTTGACGTTTCCCCACTTAGACATTATGTCCACATTACTGATGATTATTTATCAAAAATCTAAGCGTGAAGATATTTTGTTAAAGCACCAATTGTCAACCCAAAATATCGCCGCAATATGGATATCAAGGCATTTAGTCAAGAATATCGTGATATCTGATTTTCTCCATATCGCCCAGCCCTAATCTTTTTTTGTGCATGTTATAGGTTTACAAAGTCAAAAAGCCCAAAGTCCACCCCAAAGGGACTTACCATCTCCAACAGAAACCACTGTTCACTAACTGCTCCAAACAGCTCTATTGTAGTCCAGCCTTTACTTCAGAGACAAATGTGCGTCACTTTGTAACACACCTTATAATGCTCGCCTAGCCTTACAAAGGTACTGTCAGGGCACGCCCTCATACTATGCTTCTGACTGGCTAGTAGTCCTTACCTAGGTACTGTCAGGGCACGCCCTCATACTATCCTTCTAACTGGCTAGTAGTCCTTACCTAGCTACTGAGCATGTGCAACTCCCAACAAAGATGGAACAGAAGTGAGATGCCTCACTCGGTAGCTAAAACAGAGAGCTCAACACACAGGGTGAAAAGAGGAGCTGCAGCAATGTACAGTACAACAAAAATATGGTGTTTTCTGAAAATTAAACAATGTAAACCTATTCAGGTACAACCTCTAAATAGAATTATGAACCTGAAAATGACCATAATATGAGCACTTTAAAAAAAAGTCTGTGGATGCTGGCTCTGTCTGAGCGCCTGTCTCTTTAAGCCCCCCCCCCTCCTGAAAAAGCCCAGTCTGCACTGATTGGTCAGCATTTCCGGGGTCTACGCATCTGTGCTCCACTCTTGCAGCCAGGAATGACTGTAACGTCGTATGTAGCTGGACTTTATACCGTGAAAAATCAAGATAGGCCAATGAAGGCTTAAAAACCAAAAACTACACAAATGGACATGTTACAGCAGGAATGTGATCTGGAATTAGGGAGACATTAACATTAAGCAACCAAGATTACAGCTTTCCCTGATATAAGAATGTAGCTACATATAGCAGTGTATGTAATGGTAACACTGCAGCAGCATGCCTTGAGCAGATGACAATATGAAGGATAAGTAAGAATAAGTGTCATCTGCATAAACACGTGTGCATGCATGATTTTTCACAGGGGTAGCATGTATTTATTAAATAAGGCAACCCAGAATAGGACCCTGGGGGATCCCTCAATAGAGAGGAGCACGACAGGAGGTCACATCTCCAAGCATAAGGAGACCTGTTGGACAGATAAGAGATGAACCATTGTAAAGCCACATCACTGATGCCAACATTGTCAGTTAGACAGATGACATTGTGGTCCACTGTATCAAAGATCCACAGTCCACAGATGTGAATTAGCTGTATAGCTAACTCTGGTACAGGGCCTGAACTGTGCATGGTCCCTGACAAAAAAAAGGCTGAGCTGAGGTCAAGGAAATTAAAATGGGAGTACGTTGGTGGCAAAAGTAAGGGGACTACATTTTCCTACAGACCAACATCTTTTCACCTTTCAGGTATTTTAACTAATGGCATTACCATCAGCTGTAGTTGTGCACCTCATTGTGCATGTGGATCCTTGACTTCCTGACAGGCATACCCCAGGTAGTGAGGGTGGGCGACGCACCTCTTTCACCCTCATCCTTAATACCGGAGCTTTTATCCATCTAACATTTTCTTTACAAAGAGTATTACTGCATTACAGTGCTAACATCACCCTTTTTTGGTAGAATTTGTTAGGTTATAAGATATTGTGACTATTTCCCAACACTGTACTGTGCCATTACTGTGAACCCCTGATATACAGCTGTATAATGCTAATTCAGTAGAGTCGGTTGTCTCTGAATAGATGTCTGTGACCATTATAGAACAGATTGTAAGGTAATCTCATCAGATGCGAATGATAGTTTTGGTATTTATTTATTTTTGTTACAGTGTGTTTACTTGCACACCAATATTCCACTATTATTCTAAATATGACAATATTCTGAATTTGATACATGTCATGTTAAAAGCATATTCTGTTTGTATAGTCCGAAAAAGGCCTTTTTCCGAATTTAGCATTTTCCGATTAAGGCGTGTGATATGCTGGTATTATTTGGGTTTATAGTGCATGTAAACATGGTCAGGGATTTAGTAGAAAAGTCTGTTGTCGGTCATTTCTGAAGGTGTGATTATAGTATGTACATGGTATACATTTATCCTACATCCTTCTACTGTTTACAGAGCAGTTTTGTTTGGCCATACGGACGATGTCTGTCACTTACACCCCCCCCGCCCCACACACACACACACACACACACACACACACACACACACACACACACACACACACACACACACACACACACACACACACACACACTACCCATGCCATTTTCTTTAAAGGTGACAAAAGAGATAACCAATTGTTTTTCTGTTTATCCGAGGTGACATGACCAGTGGCGCAAGGAGGAGGCCCTGTGTTGCCATAGCTAAATATACATCCCTGACAGCTCCATAATAGGTTCCAGGAAGTTCAGTCGAAAATAAAAACAAAGCAACATTTCTAGCTGATTGGCTTTGAAAGGCCGTTTTTCCTTGCTGAATGGGAAAAATGTGGACTTCAGCATTCCATGGCCGTGATGCCAGTCGGATTGGATAGGCGCAGCCTTGCGTGTGCAGAACGAGCTTGGTGTGAGGGAGACACATTGCACTGCAGAAACCAACTTTATGGGAAAGAATTTGTCTACATGTTTGAAAGAGCTAACGACAAACAAAAATAACAGGAATATTTTGAGCTTTGCGTATTTGTCAGTTTTCGTGCTATACATTATTTAGAATTTTGCACAAGTCTAATCCCAATACAGTGTACTTTTCAGACATTTATTATGTTGACACTGGCACCTTCTTTTTGTGTGGTGTAGGACATTAAAGAGTGTGAGGCCCACCATTTTGTGGTTTGGAGCTAATTCTTGTAAAGGCTGTAGTGTAAGCCAAAATTACGGGAAACCGTATACTGTTAGGTATCTTTTCACTTCTAAGTTTTTTTTTTTTATTTGATGCCAACGATTTTGCATTTCCAGATGTCGTGCACTGTAGTGCCTTATTTTGAAAGGGTGATGCTTGTAGTAGGGATGACACCAAGTTTCCCTTTTTTTACTCAAGTGATGTGGCACGCTAAAGTCAAATGAGACAAATGAAGGCACATTAAAGCCTGCTGTACACTGTAGATTTGTGCTCTTCAACATTCTTTTGTAAGAGCAAACCAGAAGACAATGTGTTTACAAACACCTACCCCTCTGTCACTTTCAGTACAAAATTTAGTCATGAATTCATAAAGATAATGCACTCCCTGGATCCCATCCCATTTGCTCAGCTGTCTGACATTACCCCACAGTATCTTTGAGGAGCCACTTACTGCAGCATGGTTTAGAATTACTGCACTCCTGGCAAACAGTCTCAGTATTAGACTCCAACACCCCTTTAGCAAATTATGTTTGTATTCCATTTTTTTCTCTTTTGCCTCTCAAGTTTGGTTAAATTATGTGCTGAGAGATGTTTTATGACAAACAGCAAGCCCTAGGGAAGTGCACTTTATACATCAGTGAAAGTGAGCTGCCATGTGAACAGCAGTGAAGTGGCTCATTTTCTTTCTCCTTCAACCACTCAGCTCTTTCCTCGAGTTGACACGCTGAGAAAAACAAGGAAACTTGGATCTTGCAGAAAAGAATGCTGCAGTGTTGGAAATCTTGTGTAAAAGTGATATGGCACTTTTTTTTTATTGTTTAATTATTGTGAATATCTTATTCATTTGTACATGGATGTACAAATGACAAAAAAACAAAATGGCTTTCTCATGCTGTTTCTGGCGTGGCCGATATGCAGGCCCACAGGGGAGTCATTTATGACATTTGTCGCCTTGGTCTGCTAAGCCAGCCCGAGACATCTCCAACTACTCTGGGCGGGGCAATTCAGCGCTCCAGTGGGGATAAACCTGATAGGCTTTTATGTTACCCCGCCATGGAGCCTGTGTGGCATCACTCTTTCGAAATGTCCCTTGTAAGCCTCTGTTGTTCGAAAGTCACCATGTGTTTCCATGGATAGGGCAACCTGTTGCATATGGAGAGCTTACATGCACAAGGATAAAGAAAACTGTGCCCTAGTTTAACAAATCAGTGTAACGCCAGCTGCATAATTCCTCTAAATATATTTATAAAGATATTTTAATAAATAATTTTAAATATATATTTGCCTTGATTAACTAGTAACATGAAGTATGAGACAAAGCTGAATGTAGCTTTTCTCTACTGCTTCTTTGTTTTTGTTTTCTTCTTTTTAGTAGTTTATACATTTTGAAATCGTTATGTACTCCAGTTTGAAATGTTCCCACAGCTACGTGCTACATTGTAGTGTTAATTTTGTTGCCTATTTTTAATTAGGGCCCGAGCGGCGAAGGCCCTATTGAAACTGAAGGAATTATTCTTTCTTTCTTTCTATTATTATTCTTTTTCCCGTCAAATGAATTGGCTTTTTGAGGGCCTTAACATATTATTATTATTATTATTATTATTATATATAATTTACGTATTTTAAGGGTTTCGGGAAAAGGCGCACAAAAATGGCTCGCTAGCGCCCCCTAGAAAGTTAAGAAAATTGAGCCCCTGCAGTGCGTTTAACGTAGACTCACGAAACTTGGTACACATATGTATCATGTCACGATGTACAAAAATCTTCATTAGAGCCATACCCTAAACCCAACAGGAAGTCCGCCATTTTGATTTCAAAGTTCGAAATTAGTGCGATTTTGGCCATTTCCACATGTCGTACTTTAACGAACTCCTCCTAGAGATTTCATCCGATCTTAAGATGTTAAAGATGAAAAGTTGTTAAAAGAAAAACTTTTCGTCATAGGGCGTGGCTGTGGCGGGGCGGCCATTTTGTGCGTTTCGCCGCCGAAACAGGAAGTGGGTGTAACTCGAGTGTACGTTGTCCGATTACCTCGAAACTTTTCAGGATTCATAAGAGTCCAACCCTGAGGACAAATAAAGGCCGATATTTACTTAAAGTCATAGCGCCCCCTAGTGGCAACAGGAAGTAGGCCTAAAAGTCAAGGTGCTATACTTTAACGAACTCCTCCTAGAGATTTCATCTGATGGACTTCAAACTTGGTCTGTACCATCCCAACACCTTAACGATGAAAAGTTATTAAAAGAAAAACTTTTCGTCAGACGGTGTGGGCGTGGCGTGGCGGCCATTTTGAGTGTTTAGCGATGAACAAAGAAGTTGTTGTAACTTGAGTGTACTTTGTCGTATCTGCCCGAAATTTCTCACGATTGACAAGGGTCCGGGCCTGAGGACACATACAGGCCAAAATTGACTTTTGGTCATAGCGCCCCCCCCTGGCCACAGGAAATCTGCCTTATATGACAAACATCATCCGATTTACATGAAACTTATAATATGTGGTCTACATGTGATACTGAGCCCGCCCCTATAATATGACCACGCCCACTTACTCAGGCCACGCCCCCTTTCATAACATTTGAACCGTTTAAGCTAGAGTCTTGTGTGAGGTGTCATTGAACTCAGCAGAGAGTTCCTTCTTTATTGGTGATGGTATGGCCCGCCCCCTATGCATAAGCCACGCCCCTTTTATAACTAATGACCCGTTTGATGTAGACCCTTGTGTGAGATATCATTGAACTCAGCAGAGACTTCCTTATTCATTGGTGATGGTTTTGCCCGCCCCCTATGCTTTAGCCACGCCCCCTTTCACAGCTGATGAACCGTATGACGTAGAGTCTTGTGTGAGGTATCGTTGAACTCGGCAGGGAGTTCCCTTTTCATTGATGATGATTTGCGGTGTCTGAGCGAATGCACGGTCGCAAGGAGCGGCGTCCGCGGCGGTAACCCCGACGCGCACAGAGGCGCGAGGGCCCGTCCATCGCTGCTCGCAGCTTTAATTTAGTCTTAGTCTTGTGCCAATTGTCCTTGTTAGTTTTAGTCATATTTAGTCATTCACATATCTTTTTTTGTTAGTCAAGTTTTCGTCGACTAAAAGTCTCGTCTTTTTAGTCTAGTTTTAATCAAAAAAGAACTCAATATATCTTAGTCAAGTTTTAGTCAAAACATTTTAGTCTTTTTTTAAATAAATTATTTCTGAGATTATTTCTGATAACCATTTCAGTCAAATAGTTATATGAAAATAAATTATATAAAGTTATATAAAAATGTAGCCTTATTTCACCAGTAAATTCCTGTTAAACGACAAAAATAACCACTGAATAGGAAAATGGTATTTTAAAATAACATTGAACGCAGCACGAGGCTGGCGAGGAGAGTTTGAAGTGAATGCAACATATGTGTTGTTTTTCAGACAACGGCAGCTGCAGACTGTCGTACGTCCCCCTGTTAGAATCCTCTCCAGTGAAATACAGACACACTTTTACAACGTTTAGCTGTCAGCATTTTAACTGTGTTTACTCCAGCTGCTAGCTAACGGTAGGCTAACGTTACCTGCTGTCAGGTGTAGTGTTAACTAGCGTCCCGTGCAGCGATGTTTCGGTTGCCTCTAACGTCCGTTTAGGAGCATCAGAGAGAAGCGCAGGCATTTAAGGGGCACTGAAATCCGCGTTGCTATTCTGTCCGGTAGATAACGGTCTTTAATTTGATGTGCGGTCTTTAATTTAATTTAATGTGCCGTATTAGCACCGGGTCTCGGTATCCAACCCTAGTAACAGCTGAATATTCTATCTCATGATGGAAAAGTAGAGACGATTGTAGACGAAAATGAAGAGAGATTTTACCTTAGTTTTTATTTTATGCAAAACATTTTAGTCTAGTCTTTTTTCATCAACAATAATGCATGTTAATTTAGTCTTAGTCAGCGTTTTTGGACATTGGCGCAGTCTCGTCATCGTCTTGTCTTGGTCATGGAAAAAAAGGTCGTTGATGAACATATTTAGTCTCGTCTGACGAAATTAATTCTACTACATTGTACTTTATATAAATTTTTATTTTTATTGTAAAGTGCTGTTAGAGGACCAAGGACTTGCTGTGGCTCAGGACTCACCAAGTGGACCCTGAGGCTTTCAGCTCTGTATACCCAGTCTCCGATTTAGTTTATTTGGGTCTTTATCCCAGCTATAGAGAGCACAGGGTGCGGTGCTATTTGTGCTTTTTATTTGTGTGTGTTCTCTGGACTAGCTAAACAGCATGTAGTCCTGGAGATGGATCATCAGCAAGGCTTTTTCTTTAGCATGCAAAACCAACTCTGTAATGCACATTTGCTTTGTTTGGGAACTGGCTGACTAGCTGCTGGCCAGGGGAACACACACTGCTCTGTTGTCCCCTCAAACCACCCACCCCCTCAGCCCAGGGTAAACTGAAACAGCCAAGATTAGTATTAATCCCTCTTAATGCTGTGGCTCATAATATAGTCATTAGGTGACTTGAGACTAAGCCATCCTACCTAACTGCTGCGATTTATTAAACGCACACAGAGGATTTGCTGTCAATGCTGGGTGGGTATAAAGCGAGCATCATGTCTAAATACAGTGGTATCAGCCTATTAATACTCATGAGATGTGCTTTGGCTACATTCAAATGAGGGGCGATAACCGATATTGACATTGTGTTAAGGCCAATAACCAATTTTTACAGATGTTATGATTTATAAAACTTTATTTGTAAAGTAATGTCTTTTTTTTTAGATTGCAAAACATTTGGAAAAGCCCATAAATCATAGATTTACTGCATTGTTTCCAAGTTATAGGGCCACCATGAAAAACACAAGTAACATGAAAAACACAAGTAACAGTGTTAGTTTTAGGCTACTTTTACAACTATGTTTTAATGATCATTTTAATTTGTGAAAGTCAGCGCCGGCTAAAAATGAAAAGCTTGTTAACATTATCTGAATGTCTTCTATGTCGCTCTTTGCTTATAAAAAGAGTAAGAAACAAAAGGTCCGGTAAAAGATTTGTTAGCTTTAGTTAAGAAGTCCTGTTAATTTGCCTATCAGTATCCAAAATGGAACTGGCTATCCAGATCCTCACTTATCAGTTGTCCAGTCATGGAGTTGGTCATGCTGTGCCCATCGTAGCCTCATCTTGTGGTTCTTTACAGACGGGAGTTAAACAAGACATCATCGTCTGCAGCTGTAGCCTATTCACTTCAACGTTCAAAGGTTTTTTGATTTAGAGATAAATCATTGCTGCTGTCATACTGAGATGTTACTTGCCCATCTTTGGCCTTCCTGTTGGCTTGACCAAATCTGGCCATTCCTCTCTGATTTCAGTCATTAACAAGCTGTTTTTGCACACACAATTGTACAATTTGTATTTTGCAAAATGGTCTGTAAACTCAAGATCCCTTAGTGCACTAAGTTTTCAGGAGTGTGGCTGTTTCTGACATACTGGAACTACCACTTCTGGCACCAACACATTATTGCATGTTTAAAGATCACTCGTCTTGCCCACTCTGTTTTGTGCTAAAATCAAGGATACCAAATAAATTGGCACTGTACATCTCAATATTCTGGCATAAAAAATAAATATTTATTGGCTGAAATATCAAGGAAATCAACAGTGTCAGCCTTTAAAAACCTTGGTTCGTTGAGTGGATTCAGACCAAATTGTATTGAATGTACTGTCATCCACATAGCCTGGATGTAAAAAGCAGCTCTTTGACTAAATCTAAAAACCCACTTAATGTAAATAATGCATTATGATAGTGCACTGTTTCATGTGAACCCTATCCATTCAGTGGCATTTTTTAAACACTACATCAATTTGTTCACAGTGGCCGTGTGTAATACCCGTAGTGTAGTTGCAGTGTGAGCCTCTGTGGCAGTGGTGGTCCTGTGTGAACACAGTAGAGTCGGCCTGTACATTACAGTGCATGGTTTCTGGAATCTCTCCTACCCCATGGGAATGCCATTAGTGGGGAGCTGAAGGAGTGCAGCAGGTGAAACAAATAAGGACGATAACTCCCCACTCCTTCACACACCCTCACACGCCACAGCTTTGTTTCTTTGTTCGCTGCTTTGCCTCAGTCTTTTTTATCTCACCCCACATCTGACATATTCTTGCCTTCTTTCTCTCATCAACTCATGTCTGTCCACATTCTGTTTTTCCTCGATGCCACTTAGTACCCTTGCTGTGGAAATTGTGGGCTGGACCACAGCAAGGCAGTCAGCCCTATAAGAGCACACGTCTGTCCCTGATTTCCTGAGTGAATGATGAAGTTACACCATTGGTCGGTCAAGCGTTGGAGTTTCCAAATTGGTTGAAGCTCTTTTAAAATGAGTAGGCGCAAACAGTCTTCAATTAAGCTTTGTTATTGCTATCATGGGACACTGGGGGGTGTGAAGTATGCGTGCGCTCAGAGGCGTTTATATGCTCATCGTATTATGTGTCGCAGTATTCCCTGAAACACCAGGGGCATGCAAACAAAACATTTTGTAAAGAAACAAGAAGTCAACAAGTGTTACCTAGTATTGGGTACCGAAATCCCCTAAACGGCCGTTACTTACAGGACCGAATGACAATGTGGATTTCGGTGCCTCATTTCGGTGCCACTTAAATGCCTGTGCTGCCCTCTGGTGCTCTGAAACGGACAGTACAGGCAACAGAAGCATCACTGCACGTGACGCTAGCTAACATTACACTTGGCAGCAGGTGACGTTAGCCTACCGTTAGCTACTAGCTAACGTGTGGCTGTATTTCACTGGAAAGGATTCCAACACCAGGACGTACAACAGTCTGCAGCTAAAAACACATTTTTTGAGACACAGTGGCCACTGTCGGAGTTGTCAGAAAGAAACGACACCGACGGGGCTTATTGGTGTGTTCAATTGCACCTTGTATGCTCATGGTTCATGTACACCGCGGGAATATCAAGCTGATGTAAAATACTTTTCTGCCATCTTGTGGTTCTTCTTTTTGATGTTTAACAGCAATTGACTGGTGAAATAAGTTTTAATTATGACTATTATTTTTGTCATCGCCTTTTGTTTTGTTCTCAATTTTTATTTTTTATTTTATAGTATCAGTTCAGGTACCGTTTAGGCACTGGCACAGTTTTAAAAATATTGTTTTAGCAGCTGTATCAGAAAAAAAACCAAATGATTCGTCAAAAATATAGCCCAACCAACCAAATAATAAATGATACCAATGTCTCTACATGTTTGGCTTCAGAGATTGCTTGATTTGTAACTTCTTTGTCCATTTTGTTCCCTCACTGCATTCTCTAGTTTTTCTTGGCAAGTTCTACTTTTCATTGTTTAACTACCTCGCCATACTTCTCTGGCACTTCATCCCTTATTCTTTTTCTTGCACTTGTGGATGGCGGTCCTCATCAAGAGGGGTGTGAAATCCAGTCCGAGTCCGAGCATGTGCACTGGTTTATCCTGCCGACTGGATGCCATCTGCAGCTTAACCCTATACTGTACCCAACCTCAAGCCCTTCAAAGCTCATTACCCACAACTGTGTTCTCCCTCCTTCCCTTCCTCCTCCTGCCTTCCCTGTTTCATCCTTGTCCCCCTTCTTTTTTCCCCGCCCAACATCTTAACCAAGACACATGCTGACATTGGCAAGGGTACATGGTTAAAGGATGGGATGGAAATTGTGCGTCTTGCTCTCCACTGTTTGTTTTTCTGGAAATAGAGGTGATAATACGAGCCTGCCTCGTCTGAAGGGCACATCGCTGTGACACTACAAGCAAACACTTATGCATCAATATGAAATGGAATGATTTGGATTAGATGGCTGCATTTATGGCGAGGCAGGTCATTTTAAAGAAATGTTTAAAGAGTTGGTATTTTTTCAGCTCCATTAAAGTAAAAAGATGAACCATGAAAGATGAATTCATGTGGGACTATTATTTTAAACAAATGATTTAATGATGAATTGCTTCTTTGAGCTCAAAGTACTACAAAATATTTCCCTCACATCACACATTCATACAGAAATGTCATGTGCGCTCCCTCAGGTTTGCATTCAGCATGATAACACATCCGTTATTTATAAGTACACTGAGCGTAAAGTATGTCCATCCATCACTGAGGGGACAGCAGGCTGTGGAACACATTAAGTGGACGTTGGTCCTCGGCCAGCTCCCTGCCGGAATAATGTGGCCTCTGTGCAAAGTATGCAGCATAGAAAAATACATTTTATGTACAGGATAACAGGTGCAAAGCAGCACAGTGGCTGGCAGGCTCTGGCCTAGGCAAGGTTTGGGGATGAAGTCATGCTGTTTGACTGCACCTACTTTTTTTTTAACTTGTTCAGCTTTTTTGACATGAAACACAATGCTGCTCAAATAAATCATCTTTGAAAATAATAAAGCATTTAGTTAAAATTGTAGATTTTATTGGAGACCTTTAGCGATCCAAGGTCTGCATTAATTCAGAGGCTTTCTCCCCCGACAGGCAGGGGGTGACATCCAATCTAGTAATCAGTTTCAGCAGAAACAAAATCGGCTCACTAATTAGTTTGCTACCATCAACCTGATACCGCCAAGCAGCTGCTGTTAGCATTAGCTTTGTGGTTATATGGCATCCTGGGCAGACTGAACCAAATAGAAGCTCCACACTGTTCAGCCGACTGCCATGGCTCTATCTCTGCTAAGCCGAGCTAATATCTCACCAAAAACACACAAGCAAAGAGCTCAGATCATTGATCACTGCGGTGAGCAGATTCACTACAAGGTGGCCAGAACCAGCTATCCATCATGAATCACCACAGTCCCTTAAACTGTGAACAGTGCATAGTGTTAATATCCATGTTACATCCATGTTTCCAAGACTGTCATGACTCATGACTCAAGATGGCTACTGTAGTCAGCTATCATTTCCTGTGCACTACTTTAGACTATAACTCGATTTGCACAATATTTGACATTTTGTGTTGTGCAAAAAGTAAAGTATGAATTTATCAAATGAATCAAATAATGAAAGTGATTTTAGAGCTGGGTGAGAATTACCATAAAGTTGCAGTAAAGTGTACACACAAAAAACAAAATGGATTCATCAAATACTAATAGCATCTATTCATTAGGTCTGCCCTACCTGGTAAATGTCTTTCAAACTCCACGCCTCATCTTTGTAATGCAAGCTTTCTGTGAACATGTTTTTTATTCTCCGACATCAACCCTGATGACATCATTAGGGTTATTTTCTCAGACTTGAGAAAGCTTCTTTAGATCCACAGAAGTCATTACACAGGATTAATAGTTATCCCATGATTTGTAAAAATGTTGTGATTTGATTTATCGCCCTGCCCTACATACATACAGTACCAGGGATGTGGTATGAAAAAGGTCGTATTTTAAGATATTATACACTCTTGACACAATCATCTTTAAAAAAAACTGTTGAGTTGAAATTAAAGAAGCCCTTATAAAATATATTTATTGTGCCACAACGTTGTTCTTGACTGTGTTGCCTGCATTCCTTAACTCAAGCCCTATCACCTTGGCTGTAATACCTCTATTGCACTCATCCCTCCACACATACAGACACATACTCTCTAATCCCTCATAAAAAGGGGGAGCCGTATGTCCTCCCAGTAGCAGGAGCTCCAGTTTGTCTTAATGATCAGCATGAAGTCCAAAGGGCAATTTGAACGGAGCCTTTTAGGTCAGAGGTTGCCACCACTACTGTGTGCTTGTTTGGTCTTCAGTGGTGTCGTCATTAATATCAGGCTCTCCGATCTCGGCTGTGGCAAACAAAGCATGGAGGACTGCTAGTGGGGGGAGTTCTGTGACTTTCTAGGACTTTAGTGAAATCTCTTAGAGTGCTATTCATTAACGCTCCATCGTTAGAAATAATTTGCTTTTAAGTAAAGTCATTAAACATTGGGTTGAAATAGGTTTTTAGAGGACTGGTCGGTAAAGTTATTAATCAGTAGTGACTAGGTGATGCAATGCATTTTCCCAATCTGTTGCCCCAACCTGCAGCTATTTCCAATTGTTCAACATTAAAGGATGATTGTAGAATTATTGGTTGCATCTTTTAACTGTGTAATTGTCTTGTCAAATTTTGCCATTTTGTGTCATGTTAATATTGTCAATGGTGTGATATTGATTCATTCTAGAAAAAATGAGTGACAGATGTTGCAACATGTTACATCTGCAAAGGCAAAAATCAACTCTTCTCTCAACCCAAACGGAGTTGTGAGTTGGCTTGGGAGTCGTTATTTTGGGCATCCAGGGTTCTGGAAGTAAAAGCCCTCTTCATTTTCTACACAGACAATGTAGGTGACTACCAGTTGAAGCACTACATTACACAAATACAACCTTGCACTCTGTAGATTTTAGACAAAAATGTAATGTACTACTAGTATTGCAAACAAATCATCATTCCATTGATTAGTAAAGTTTAGTTTTTAGTCTTTAGTAAAAGAAAAACTACAATGTACTTAGTAGGCTAAAATTCTCTGAATTGATCTTACCAGCTTTAATTACCATTGTGTTTTCACTGAGATAAAATAAATAGCAACTGTTAAATCTGTTAATTTTCTGAAGAGGTGATATGAAGACCTCTTTTGATTGACTTAGTGATTGATTAGGCTTTAGGAGCTTATAAGTGCGTGTAAGGCTATTGGTTCTCTGCTTCTTGAACAATCCAGTAACAGTGTTCTTGTAAATACAAATGCAAACTATATTCCTTGTAGCCCTGTAGGAAATGCTCCCCTGCAGTAGCCATTACAGCCGTCCTCCCAAGCATTTTAGAAAGTTTTAATTTCTCCAGGGCTTTCAAATTGCCTGTTTAGGTTGTGTAGAGGCATTGTTCCAAGCATCTATAAAATACCACTGTGGCCCAATGAAATGACCATATGGAGCACCATAGCATTGTTTCATCCTAATTGCCCCCTTCTACAAGTGTCAATTTCATTCAGGAGAATACAGGGACCAAGGGCAGAAAAGAAGAATGAATGAAACAAGGGTGGGGGCCGAGGGCTAAGGAGAGCTGACATTCATCAAACTTCTCCCGACAGATGGATAAGAATACTGTCGTGCAAGACTTTGTTCAGCAGACGAACAGCAGAATTCTCCCTGGATTTCATTTAGCCTTGCTGGTCTTGTTAAAGTGTTGCCTCCATCCTCAGCATTGCAACCAAGGACCCTGACTCTTAATTTTAGCAGCTGAAGAGGTCCAGATCAATAACCATCAGTGTTTGGTTTTGGACTGCTGCGTCGGTCGAAGGGGGGATTCACCCCTCCCTCATCTACTGCTCCCCCTCTCTCTGCCTCTGTTGCCCCTTCATAGAAGGTGTCATTTAGTTTTGTCCATTTTCACTGAAAGCTTGTCAACTGTGGGTCAGTGTCGGGGTTGAGATTTGTGTGCGTGTGCCGTGCACACAGGTGTATACTGCAGTGTTTTCTCAGCAATGTAACAGCTAGACAAGGTTGTTTCTTTACTTCTGCTGCCGTCTGCACATAGATGCATTGATTTTATACAGCTACGTCAGAACCACAGATCTACAGTGCTGTTTTATCATTGCTGTCCACAAATCAAACATGCTTTTTCTACATCTCAACTCATCTCTACAAGAGAAGTCCATGGCACAGAATCTCTTAAGGACATTTTAATAATAAATAAATATAAATCATACACTCAAACATAGAAAAAGGCTCATTTGTTGCTATCACACTTGTAATTCTGTTAACTTCTTCGGGACTAAACGTCTTTTCACACTGAGGACAAAACGAAAAAACAATATACAATACAATATGGAATATACATACCGGTAGATAGTTTTCCGCGTTCAAACCTTTTACACCAAGGCCGACACGAATATTCACGTTCTGTGTATTTCACCGAAGAGTAAAGTTTTTCACTGTCACATATTCATTGATTCATCATTACTAAAACAAATCCACGTTAAACTCTACACACTGAAGACCGGCTCGTTGTATGCAATACTGGAGTGTAGCTTTGCAGTTTTGTTGCGTCTAGCATAACAAAGATGACTTTGACAGTTTGCCCTTTTGAACTATTATAACGATTGTGGGTGATGATGGTCTTTATTACAAGGTGTAATGGTCAGTTATGTTCAGTGAGCTGTAATGGATTGGTGGTGTCATTTTTGCCATAAATAAACAAATCAACTGTCCAATTATAGGGGAAACACTGCTTAATATACAGCTGAACACAGCAGGTTAAAAGCACCATAAACTGTTTGCCACTAACTCAACAGGATACTCTGGATAGGCCATTAGGCTGCTGATCATTTGGTAGATGATAAAAGATTTGAAAATAATCTAGTTTGAATAAATGATGCTGAGGATGAATGATGATAAAGGTCCAATGCAACGTCCAGTAGTTACTCATTTGAAGCAGAGGCCTATCACTGTGAAATATGTGACACGTTAGACTGGCAGATTCAGGTCTTTATCCTTTTGTGATTTTAATGAATCAACAACAAATGAGTTGGCTAACCCAGCGGCTGCACTGTTAGTATTTCTTTGTGAATAGCTTCCCCCTGCCTATAGCTCCACTATACCTTGAGCAAAATGACTGTCAGTCCCTCCATCATACAAGCAAACGGCACACACTGATGCACACATTCCAACAGCTGCCTAGTTTGGAAAATTGGCTTTTTGTTTGTATAGCATCAGACACAGAGAATTCCTTGGCTTGTTTAGTCTCATTGTCCCTCAGAATGGGAATTAACAAAAAGTAGATATGACTTGCAATCACACTCCAGTTCAATATAAAATGCAATTCAAATGTTAAGATCACATAACTCTATATCTCTTGAAAATGAATGTCTTTTTTTTAGGGGCACAGTTAAAGTTCAACAGTTTTAAATGAATAACATTAATCACCATTACTTTTGATAGTAATACAAATTCAAAAACTGTAAATACATTATTTTGAGTGGCAGCCTGATTAATGTGCCCAACCTGTGACTACAACATAAAAGAAGATGGAAAACAGATTTGGTAGCCTGGGAACTTCAAGAAAATGCTAGCAATGTAGAGTCATGGTTTTGTGTTACACTACTTTCAGATTTGACGTGCATATATGTTTTGCAACATTCTCGTACTATTTGGACAATATTCAGTGTGTTCTTTGATTAACTTGCTTTTGTAAGACAAGGAAGTTACTCCGTTGCAATGCCAGTACCATACACATGTAATCCTCCTCTGTTTCTGCCATTTCAGCCATTAAAAGAGCTTGTTTTGTTTCTAGTGCTCAGCTCCTCTACACTGTGACTCTGTGGAAGACTGGCCTGTTAGTACAATTCTTGACATGGCTTAAAAAGCCCTGCAAAGGTCTTTGGAGCCCCCACATTGAATATTAGTTATATGTCTCAAATTGAGATGGTCTGGTAAGGTGTGGATATTGTTTGCAGGTTTTCTTCTCCTGTTGTCTGGACAATAAGGTGCAGCTCCAACTCATCTCCTGCTGTTGCTCCCTGGGTTCTAAGCCTTTTCTGCTCCAGTGCCAATAGATGTGCATGTGTTAAAGATGGCTTCTGTTTTGCAGTGAGCCGGCCTCATCCCGGGGTGCTCTCCTGGGGGCAAAGGTTCACCCCCACCTCTCCTCTCTCTCGTTGCCGGGGTCATTTGGAGAGGTAATCCACACATGGCTGGATACTCTCACCGCAGCTCCAAGCAGAAAGATGGAGCTCCAGCATGGTAGAGCTAGATGGGATTAGGCTCATGGTGAATCGTAATGGGCTCATTTTACAAACCTCTGTTGTTTTACTAAATAAGATGAACTCAAGTTGGACTTGTATGTGCTCTTATATCAGGCAAAGCCAGCCCCTAGATGGCAACATGCACGCCTGGGTGAGCCAGTTTAATCCTGCAGGGTTTTTTTTTTGGGGGTCAATGTCAGCCAGAGGTTAACCTGGTTATAGAATGATTGCCTCACCACGGCTGCAACCGTCGTTATTTATTTCACTTCACTCCACAAGCCCCAGAGATTGAGTTGAAGTACGGAGCCTGTATTTAGACTTTATTTAAGAAGATTGGTGGTGGCCACCGACAGACCGCTCCGCTCAGCCCCGTGTTCACCGATGGCCAGCTGGATCAATACAACACAATTGAGTTTTCCAATCTGTGGTCTTTGGGAACGCAGCCATAGCACTTACATGGCGATCGCCTCTGATGAAGTCTTTATCAGGATCTATTGACAGATTCATTTGAGCAGCCTCCTTCCACCCTTACTACACTGTAAAGTAATAGGACACAAAGTTTTCTGGCAGCTGACGGACAGCCACCTCACTCCCTCAGAAGTTAACACAGATTTTTGTTTTACTTAATTTCTAAGTATGTTTTTTTATTTTCTCTTTCATGGGGAAAAGTGTTTATTTTTTGTGCAGTTGTTGCTAAATTTACACTCGGTGTCACCCTTCACCCTTTAAACCAAAACTGCTCCAAGCTTTCAAATTCAACAATAGCTAAAATAAAACACTAGATGGAAAAACATTCAATAAAGCAGCAAGCGAGAGATAAGCTTTTGAAAGCGAGGCCTAAAAGTGACCTGGCGGCCGATAAAGGGACTGTGTAAATTTCCAAACTATTTCATATTTGATTTCTAAACAAGCTGCAGGGGTATTGGATATCACACGCTAGTGCACGGCGGTCACATGTGCACTTCTGGAAATTGGTTGGACACTCAGAAGCTTTTGATGTCCAAGTAGTTTTTTTCTTGTCTGGAGCGGAGCTGCTCTTAAGAAAGCCATAATCCTCCTGGTATTGCTGTGGCAAGCACTCCTCTGGCCCAACATTTCACAGCGGCATGCGTGACTCCACTAATTTTCCCCATTGTTGTTTTACCTGTTTTGTATTTTTGCTTCCCCCTCTGGACCCCCTTTCTCTCTGAATTCTCCAGAGAAAGAGAGAGACTATTAAAGTCAGGGTGGATTGGCCAAAGGTGTTTTCCCAGAGTGGAATGCCCAGCGAAGCTCCCTTCTCTCGGAACTGATTACAGATCTGTGGTCTTGCACTGCAGCTGGATTTAATTAACTGTAGGATTCAATTGGTCTGGCTTATTAACACTCATGTTGACGATTATGGTTTGCTTCTGATAGATGATATTTTACTGTGATCAATTATCTAATGGCACATTAAGACGATATATATATATATATATATATATATATATATATATATATATATATATATATATATATATATATATATATATATATATATATATATAAAATTCATTATTAACAATTTTTAGAAGACAGAGGGCCCCCTGTTTTTTTTGTTTTGTCCTGTAAACTGTTAACTTTTAAAAATGCAGTTGAACTCAGTTCCAAGCCATTACTCTTAAAGTGCCCATATTATGAAAAAATCCCTTTTTCTGGGATTTGGGGTGTTATTTTGTAAACCCATCCATGGTGTTCTGAGTGAGATACGGTTTCTGAATGTGTCCTGCCTTCAGTCTCCTGGTGAGCTGGTCAAAATCTGCACGGCTTTCTACGTCACTAGCTGAAACTAGGGGCCTAGGGGGCTAACCGTTAGCATGCTAGCGCTAGCATGCTAGCTCATTCTCAATGGCAAAACACTGCTACAACACACACAAATTCACCCTAATCTACATAATAAATTGTATAGAACTACTTCCATGTCCCTGTTCTGCAGGTATTCCAAGCAAAGTAGGAAGTGCGCCCTTGTTTAGAAGAAGTCTTCGGCTAATCCTGCCTTGTACTGGCCGAAGTTGGAAAAACAGCTAGCTAGCTCATGTAGTCCTTACCTAGCTACTGAGCATGTGCGACTGACAACAAAGATGTTACAGAAGTTGAGAGGTCTCACTCTGTAGTTAAACAGAGACCTGACACAGGGTGAAAAGAGGAGCTGCAGCAATGTGCAGTACGACAAAAATATGGTGTTTTTTGAAAATTAAACCATGTAAACTTATTCTGATACAATCTCAAATAACAATTATGAACCTGAAAATGAACATAATATGGACACTTTCACAAGAGTATATCCACACTAGCAACTCTGTGAGACTGTACTGTCTGGCAGAAGGGATGTTTAAATAAAGGATAGATACAATTAAATACAAATACAAGAGTGCATCCAATGACAATGTTAACATGCTGATGTTTAGCAGGTTGACCGTGATCACAATCTTAGTTTAGTGTGTTAACATGCTAACCTTTGCTCTACTAACGATTAAGAAAAAGTCTAGTTTAGGCTAATGGTAAAGCCATTAGTTTTGCAGATATTTGGTCACAAAACCAAAGTTTAGGGCAAATTCAACTTTTGACCTGATAAATGGCTAGGATAAAAAGTTAATACAGATCATACTATGGGAAGCATTAATGTAATGAATAGTTTTCGAGACCTCTCACTCTGAAATGTCAACCTCCATAGTGGAGCTAGAGGACAAGTCAGGGATCACCAAAGTCCGTGGCAGTTCTGATGGTTCACAATAATAACAGTTGCAGATTTGCCACTTGAAAGTTGTCATACCTTTTGGAACAATTGACCTTTAACTTTAGACTAAAGTAGACCCCAGCAAGCTTCTCATGTTTAACCTGTGACTGTCACTGCCACTCTCACCGGCTAGCACATAACTCCCCAGGTGTTTTTTTAAACTTTGGACAGAACCAGGTTAGCTGTTTCCCCTGGCTTCAATTCTTTATAATCTACTCATCTTTATAGTGAAAATGCTACATAAAGTTGTTATCTTGAAGTTACAAAGACTTCTTGTAAACCAGCTTCTAGCTGACGTCTCCCTCTTCCCATCTCTGTCCCAGTTCCGTTAATGCTATGTTCCAGTTGAACTGGGACGTCATAATTTTTCCAAGGTCCCAGTCTGAAACTTCAATTTTCTGCATTTCTGTTAGAGCTGGGTGATATGGAGAAAATCAAACATCACGATATTTTTGGCCAAATCCATTGTTTTCGATATTGCGGCGATATAGTAGAGTTGACTATTACTGCTTTCCCAAAATATTTACACAATGAAAGTTTTGATAAATAATCATCAGTAATGTGGATATAATGACTAAGTGGTTAAAGGCAAATAATAAAACGGCTAGAACATTCTGGAAAGTTCAGAAAATGACATCACTTTACTGTAATGCAGTGTTTAAAACCAGTAAAAGACAACACTTATGTCATATCACCAAATTAGGATATCCAAAATTTAAGACGATATCTAGCCTCATGTATTGATTTTGATATAATATCGATATATTGCCAAGCCTTAATTTTGGTCTTATTTTTGTCTCATTAAATGAGTCGTACACTTAGTACTGTCCATTTTCCATCTGTGAACGTGTTGCTACGGTGTTTGTACGTGCAAAATACTTCATAATGTCTTATTGTTAACTGGTATTGCAAGTCATTTCATTTTCATTTCATTTCAAACATTTATTTAAAACTCGGCGCCCATTGAGGGACACCCTTATTTTCAATGGGGTCGAGGTCACGGCATGCATTTCAGCAAATAGACAATAACATTTAAATTACAACCAATCCACAGTACAGATACAGATACATAAAAGTCATTTATCAAAGCCTTAAACTGACTGATAGATGGGGAGAGACCAATTTTAAGGCGCTTTGTGCCGCATTCCAGGAATGTGGAGCAGCAAACGAAAAAGTAGTCTTGCCAAGCGCAGTCTGACTAGGAGGGATCTTGAGTAAAAGCCATTTATTAGAACGAGTGGAAAATGGATTAACATATGGAGTTAACAAGATGGAAATGTAATGGGGTTAAATTAAATGTTTTTTTTTGACTTGCTACTGGAACACGCTCAACCTGGGTGTGACGTCGTTCCCAGTTCCTACTTCCATGGAAAGCAGCATAACTCTCATACAACCCTCCTTTTTCTTGCCTTCCATCCATCTCTCTCTCTCTCTCTCTCTCTCTCTCTCTCTCTCTCTCTCTCTCTCTCTCTCTCTCTCTCTCTCTCACTCTCTCCCCTGTCCAACAAACGTCTAGGGCTTATGGGAAATTGTGTTCTTTAAAGGCCGCTAAAAACATAACTATTGAACAAGGAACAGTAATGTTTTCAAAAACCTACCATCCTTATCATATGAAGTTAACTTAGCGTACTGCTGAGGCTCTGTTCAAAGGCAGGAATTTGACTTATTAGCATAGTTACAAATGTCAATGGGATTTTGAATAAGGTTTTCTGGTTTCACTCTCTATAATAGTTAATAATATAATATATAAATACTAATGTAATATAATAGTTTAATTTTTTTTAACTGTGCCAATGAGGTTATGTTGAGTTCCAGACACACTGAGTCAACATTGTGACATCTACGCTCAACGAGTGCCCTTCTAGTTTTTAGTGTTTTCTTGAGAATGGGATGCATAATCGGGTCAAACTATCTCAAACTGTATATTTTGTAATGAGTAGTGACAGTCACATCATAATTGGAGAACAAGTATATATAAATGAAAAGTGATAGGTCTAAAGTTATATTTCCATGACTGCATGATGTGTGCTTACATGACCGACTGTCTTTCTCCCTCTTCAGAGCTGTCAGATGTTGAACCCAACGTTTTTCTGAGGCCCTTCCTAGAAGTAGTCCGCTCTGAGGACACCACTGGACCAATCACAGGCATCGCCCTCACTTCTGTCAACAAGTTCCTTTCCTACGGCCTTATAGGTAAGACATCTTTACATGTGTCTGATCTTTTTTATACCCTACCAACATCTACTATATGTTTTCAAAAGCCCATGGCCCTGCAACATGTTTAAAGGTGGATTCGTTGATGAATTGCTTGCAGTATTAGTTTAGACTATCACCTTTTATGAATATGGACCAATTAAAAGCTTGAGACACTTGCTGAACATATTAAGTGTGGAGGACCAGCATGGAAAAATAACATGATTCAGTTTTAGGTTCAGGAACCTGGTACCGGTCTGCCAAAAAGTGAACATCTGCCAAAACCTGATTGCTGTCCACCCTAAATGCAAATGATGAAATTAATCATACACAAACATGTTATCTGAACGCCCAGGCTCTTGGGCTCTCCCGCATGTTGTTTTGTTGTTGGCGGTTGCGCACATTTCTCCATCTGTTCTGCTCGCTGTTGCGGCTTCCCCAGCAGGCTGAGCCGGGCTCCCTGCTTCCTTCGCCCGGGCCACTACCAGAATGTGTGACGGCTAGACGAAAAAAAGGGGACACGCCAAATCTCTAGATGAGCCTTAACCATAGCCTACGGATGTCTTCAGCTTTTTTCCCCCTCGTAAAGCGGCAGTAAGTTGAAATTGGTTCAGAAAGCCCATGAATCATCTTGGCACTCTCGAAAGTGTGAAGGAGTTTTCGGTTGGGAAGCGATGTTTTAGTCTATGCTGTTGCCCATCGTCAGATCAGTCGAGGAATGCCAGGAATGGTCTATTCTCATCATCCATGCAGAAGGTGACTTGTATTGGCATACAGTCAGGACTGCCTGTCCTCATTAGCCTCATCATGGAAATATGGCCCAGTGTCTGCCAGTTGTTTTGTTAAGTGTGAAATGAGCATGCATCACCAGATGTTGGTCTAAAGAGCAGAGGTTGAGTCAATGTTACATTGCTGTCAAAACAGCTGCAGCCATTGCTTAACTAAATAAGAGCCTAAGCTTACAGGAACATTGCACACTGTTAATAAGCTTCTGGGAATGTACCTTGCAATTTCTTGGTCCTTTTTTCTAAATAATGTTAACATGTGCAACCATTGACAATAGGATTTGTAATGTTGGAATTGAAATGTTTGAAAATAGCAAATTGTCATGCAGGTAGATTTGAAAAAAAAAACCATTCTGTCTGTCCAGGCTCTCACAGATGTACCAACAATATCCGTTCAGAAATCGCCTCGCAAGTCACCCGCTGCGTCCCAGAGCCTCTGTCTGTCAATCCAGACCTGACACCAGCTCCCTTAATCCCCCCCCACCCCCATCCCGACGCCATCCTACCACCACCAGCATATCATCAGCATTGTTCTAAGGGGTGCCAGTTGTGCCTATGCAGCATGCTTGCTCTCAAGGCAACAGCTCTCCAGTTGTTGTAAAGATGGAGAAATAGGACCATAGTTCCACAACTTTATTAACCCTGCCGCATCTTAGGTTGACGTTTGCTCCTCAAACAGTACAAAGTCTCCAGCAGCCTGTTAACACACTCGCCTCTCCTCTTGTTTTACTTGGCCATGCATCCATTTTTTCCCCAGTAGTGTGGGTGGGTGAGGGCTATGAACATGTGATATTGAATGCGAGTTCAAAGAGTATTGAAACCCGATCTGAAGAATGTGTCTGAGGCTCCCAGGGGAGACTGAAAACATAATTTCAGACTGTGTATAAGATTTAGATTTTTAAGGAGAATTGTACTGTACCAGTCATTTTAAGGCATCTGTATAACTGCAAGATATAACATAGCTTTCCAATGAAAAGCAATTCATCTTAAGTAGTGCTCATTTTTTTTTTTTATTTAATGTTATAGGTTGTTTTGTTTTTTAAGTGACCACAGTAATTTAACATTTTGTTCTTGCAGAATGTCAAATGCATAACAGAGTTGTTATGTGTTTTAAAAATACATCTTAAGTAAGTGCTACATAATCCTGTCTGACAGTTTGTAAAGCAAAGTGACATAAATCGCAAAGAAATTTAGATAGGCAAGAAGCAAAACGAACAAAACCCTTAACTAAAACTAGATATCTTTCCCTAACTACCTATAGATGTATTGATTATACACTGCACAGTGATAGTGCGCTATGATATACTGTACTTTGGTAGTATTATTCAACTACATAATTTAATGGCCATTCAGGCCACCCAAGCAAAAACATGGTAGTGTTAGAAAACACAAAGGTTTGGCTGTTTCTTTTACATCGGTTTCAATAATTCTAGTCAAATCATGGAAATCCTTACATAATATCCTATACATGATAAAAACATTGATTACAAACATGTAGACAGTAAAACCATATCTGTTGATACTCCAAAGAAATGCCTGAATAATGTACCGACTGTATTCATCAGTACATTGTTTTAGCTAAAATCATAACTGAAGTTAGCATATATAAAACTGACGTTGCATTCATGATAGCTGAGTAGATAAGAGTGGTAAATGGACAGCACGTACAACACACTGGTCTTGTCAAGTACTGCCATCTCCTGGCTGGGAAGAAAACCCCCCAAAAAAAGTCTTTGAACTCTTTTTAGGGGCTATCTCTTCTCTACTGGATTCAGATTTTCTTAAACAATGTTACTTAGCATCAGGTCCACCTGTGATGCCTCTTCTTAAATCTGTTTGTTTTATCTAGCTGCAGTAAGAAAGTTGCTGCATGGTGTGCTCTGATGCCGCTACTTCATTGTGATTCTTGCTGAGTGATTCATGGTACCATGTTATGCTGCGTAAGCTTTCATCAAAGGATGGAGTGTGTTGATGTTCAGGGTCAGTTTAGGTTTGCACCCATTACACCCTCACCCCTCTCTAAGCCTGCAGTGAGGCAGTGGTGTTCCAGTTTATCCTGGGTGTTGTGTTGAATATGATCCTCCCACTTTGAACATTTTCCCCCTGGTATCTCCAACATGTCCCCTGCACCATTTTTTCATTGTCTTGGGCCCAAGAGAAAGGGGAAGGAAATGGTCTCCCACTCATTTCACTCACCCATTTCTTTTAGTTTGTAGTAATTCCTCTCAATCTGTGGCCTAACGTCTACTGGCGTGGAGGCAGCAGTGAACTAAGCCTTGGTGCGGACAGATATCCAGATCTCTGCTCTGCCTTCTCTTTTCCCACTGCTCATCTCTCCTCCACTGTTTCTCCTTCGTTTCTCCATCTTTTCTCCTGCCCAGCAGAGTCGGCAAAGCCCCTCGCTGTGCTGCTCGCAGCCCACAGAGGGCCCAGAGCGAGGCTCAGCTGAGGCTTAAGCTGCAGCCACTGCCAGAAGAGATGAGCTTAGAGTACAGCTGTAGCCTGCCTGTGATTTTAGTGTTGAATAAATTGTTATTCTTGAATAAAATAGCTGGTATAATAAAAGAAAGTACATAATTAGCATGAGCTGCAACATTACATGTAGTTCAGCAACAGAAAGAGCAATACTTCCTACTCAAACTCCGTGGATGAAAAATCTGATGAACAAGGCATCACAGTAAAAGTGAGAAAATAATGATAATAAACATAAGTAGAAATTGTACTGATTTAAAGTGGAGAAAAGGTCAGAGTCTGAGAAACTAACCCAA